>NW_010972798.1:6078080-6205288 GCF_000737465.1 Haliaeetus leucocephalus | reverse complement strand
ATTCTCCTCCCCAACCCACTGCAGGGGTAGGAGGAATGAGCAAGCAGCTGTGTAGTGTCTAGTTGCTGGCTGAGCTTAAACCATGCCACTCTCCTACATAAAGCTTTTGATACTATGTACTCCTCATTCAAAGAAGTCTGCATCTTTTTTTATTGTATCCCTCAGCTTCTCACAGAGAAGTTCTTCGTGACCACCAAGACTCTCAATGCCTCAAAACGTTAAACTTGATGAAACCATCTTAAACAGAATGTTACCAGATGCATTTGAAAACACCAGCTTTTATTTTTAGAGAAGTTCTTGTTTAATTAGAAAGTTTTCCCACAATAAAACTGAAAAGGACTTAATCTCAGAATTGCAACAATTTTGTTCATTGTTGCCTGACCCAGATTCTCTCATCATTTCATCTGGTATTCATATTTGGTTTTACCATGACATGCATGGTTGCCTGTATCAATTCAGCAACTAAGAAAAAGGAGAGCACTGTTTGCCTTGTACTTCTATAGCAGGCACTGTGAATTCATTATCAATTTAAAACAAAGATACACACTGTAACAGAGAGATTCCTTTCTCCTCAAGTGAAATCTATGATTCCCCTTCTCACAGTTTGTTCTAAACCTTTTCTTTGGACAGCAGTCTCAGGGTAAGTGGTTATGTTGTTAAGAATGATTTTCTAGTAGCATTAGACAACTGTCAACTGTGGTTTACAGAGCCTGCAAGGCCCAACAAACCTGACACAACAGAGTATATTCTGAAACAGTTTCCTCAGATTCACTGTCATTATATACATGGTCACAGCAACTTGTTGAACACCTTCTCTTTTAAGACTTGTTCACATGATGAAACCTTACAGGGAACAATCCTTTATAATCTGACACTAGATAACCATTACCAGAACCAAAATTTCCTTTCTTTGGGCCCACACAAGTAATAACACCTGAGCTGAAAAACTATGCAAGGGAAAATTACCCAACTGTTGATACAGCTGGCTAACATTTACCTGTGCTACCCTGAAGATGGTTGCCAGGGAGGAAGCCAAACCAAAGTAGTCATTACAGTGTGGAGCTGTAGGTCCCAATTTGAGACACAGCAGAGCACCAAACAATGCAGCCCATCCCTTGTGCCAGCTGGTCCTTCACCACTCCAGCCACAATTCATTCTCTAAGCCAGGTCTCAGTTACCGCTGATGTGACAGGATCTTTGCTCATTGCTTTTATGAGGAAGTAGGATTTCAACTTTCAGCACACATCTTCTAATGTTACTTTCTTTTTGACTCCTTCAGCTACCAACAGGAGGTCCACAGAAATTTCCTGCCCTCCAAAGACCATTTCTGAAGTAGAGTTATCAAAAAAGAAAAACATCAAGAAGACTAAAGGTGGAATTAAGGTAGGCATATCTGTGTTTTAGGGACATCCCATATTGTGAGAGAACTCAAACCAATATATAGGTTTACACACTTGGAATTAAAAAATTGAACATTTAGAAGTTAATTCTCTGCTAAGCATTTTTTTTTACAGTTCATGTTGCAGTTTGAAAGTTACTCAGATGACAGTGTTAAAAAAGATTTATGCTCATGCACATGGAAAAAACAAGTTACACTAAAGTAGAAATCACTTTCAATGAATGAAAGGGGAAAGGTGAAGGGAATGTCCAACAATAATACATTAAAGTGCCTCCAAAGTTTCTGTCTTTCCTTATAGCATGTGAACTATTTTGTTTCTAAAACTGGAATCTTATTCCAGCTCCTCTGAAGTTGTGTTACGTTCAGGGTTTTACAAAGTTATATATTTTTTCCTCATTTAAGTATTTTCTAAGGGTAGTTTCTACACAAAGGAGGAAAGACTAGACATTTAATACTTAGAAATAAACCAACAAACAACCAAGCAACCAAAGAAAAATTCCACCGTTACCTGTTGCTGCATGGGCAAGTAAGGTTCAGGGAAATGTATTTTGCTTTTGTGTCTCTATGATGAAATTTGTTGCATTATTTTTTCTGCAGCAAGATTCTGTTTAGGACTCTTTGGACATCCTTATCCTTTCCACCCTATTCCCAAGCCTGACAGCATTTAAGAATCCCGCCCTGACAGTAGGGAGTCTTTTGTTTGAGCTGTAGAGACTGACTGGGATAACAAGCTATCAAGACAGCATTTGGCCCTCCTTGAGTATTTTAAGACTGGAAGCAGTAGGATCCAGAAACTTCATTCATCTGCAACTCTTGTAACTAAGATGAACAGCACCTGCATCCTGAAACTTCTCATTTGCCCAAGCTAGGTGAAACATCCACTTTCAGAGACCAGACTTCTTTTCTTCCTCATTTGTCTTATTTAAAATGTTTGGGTTTAGATGAGGTAAATATACCTGTGAGAGAGAGGAAGAGTACCACTGAAGTCGTATTCTGAATGGTCTGTGCACAAGTGCTATGTAACTTTGCCAATATCCCCTTTAAAATTTACCAAAAATAAGACAGAAATCAAATCATATGCAGTGCCATTCACTCACAACCTTTTAAATAACATCCTTTTGCCATAGCTTTCCTGCATCTTCCTTGCATTAAGATTCACATTATTAGCTCTTTATGGCAGCATAGCATTAGAATGGTAAAAATGCAATTTAAGGTATGCTTTGAGAAAGAAAAGAATAAGAGCAGGCCCTGAATGTGTTGAGGGAAATAATACAACTAATAGTCAAAATGAATAGCAGAAGAAGTTGGGTAGTGTGGGAGAGAGGTATGATCTTGATTTGGTTGCCTCATGAAAGTGTGATAAAACCAGCAAGTAGCCTTTTTCACAATGTTCAGCAGTTTGGGGGCAGAAGAGGAAGGGAATAAGCTTTGACAGTACATCTCTGGGGAAAAGAAATACCCCAACCTAAAATAGGTTATATACCAGGGAAAGGACATGACACACTAGCCCCTGCAGTTGCAGCTGTTAAGTTTTTCATAGTTCATTAATTATTTTAAAGGCAATTTTTAAAGGTGAACTCTATATAAGAGCATATCCAATAACAGAGATCACATTTTATGATAAAAGTTCTCTGGGTGTTTTCCAGCTTAATCCACTATTATTGAAGGTATTCTTAAAATAAGCACTTTGGATTTTCTGATTTTTAATGAGTAATTCACAGGACAAAATTCATACATCAGTACTTCTTACATCAGTAACAGCCATGCATGATGTGCTACTTTGGCATAAATATCCAAAAACCAGTTTAATCGTGTTAGTGCAGAAACTCCACACCAATCAGAACTACTTATTTTGGGGTTTTGTTAATTTGGTTTTTTTCAGGGGGGACAGGAATATTTAGGGGGCGGAAGGGGAAGAATAGTGTTACCCTGAGGCATGAAAAGCTAAAAATATATCAAGTGTCTACCTGGCACAATTCTATTATTTAACTTTTGATATAATGCAAGCTACTTCAACCCAACTCTTCTGTTATCTGTACCCCTTACTCATACATTTGACCTTTATTTCCCTAAAGCTGAAAAGCAAAAATTAAAATGCAGTCCATTTTCTGAAATGGCCAAAACAGCCTACAACTTCAGCAATAAGCACAGAATAAAATCTAGTTATCAGCAGAAATATACAGCTGGTCTCACCTTTGTCTAAACTCACAGAAAGTAACTTTGGAATTAGTCTTATGCTCATCAGTCTTACTCTCAACAGTAGGGCAGGTAATCAGTTGCATTCCTCCCACATAGTCAGGTATATGCAACAACATGGTACAGGCTTTATAAAGACAACCATTCATTTTTAAATGTACTTTCCAAGACTACAGTGCAACTTATGCCCCCCTCCTTCCCTCCCATTGTTGCTATAAAATGTATTTTATTTGTTCTGATAATACTTTGGGGAGAACAGTTTATCAATGGATTCTATCATCATCACGAACCAGCTAAGTAATTTAGCTATACAGAATATAAGACAACCCACTGCTTTTTTCCTCAGAATCAGTCCTTAAAAACAAAAGTGCTCAGGAACTTAAAGACTCTACTGGAGTTTGGATTAACTGCAAACTCAGCATCTGAGTTTTACTGAATTTGAAGAGATTGCCTTTGAGTAAACCCAAGTAATGCTTGGTACTTTTAAAGCTGCAGGCAAAAAGGGGAACAAGCCTGCTTAAAACTTGCGTGGAGCCCACTTGAAATGATCCAACTCTGCAAGACTGGACAAGGAATTAGCTTAATGTTTATCAAAATATTATGTAAAAAGCCTCAGTCCGTTTCAACCTGGGGACAGCCCTTGCACATGTATACTGTGCTCAGTATTTGAGGGTGTATGCTGTCTTACATAATACTGCTACAAGTACTAGCACTTCTCAGAGGCACAAGAAAGATTCCCTAGACTTCTCCATATGGTACTGAACAAAGAACTCTGAAAACATGAAGTCTTTGGGTTGGCTTCAGGCAGGAAACAAAAAAAATAGTATTTCAGAGTCTAAGGAACAGACTGCTATGCCTGTAATTATCTGAATAAAGAGATCATTCACCTTCTACGGTGGAATATATAAAGACTGCCTGCAGTCAAGAATGCCTCCCATGCCAATACTGAGTAAGGAAATAGAAAAATAGAGAGGAGGTATTCTTGATTTACAACTTGTACATCTAGAATTCAATTATTTTAACTTGTCCAGTTACTTACTAGACTAGGTAGGATCTGGTTTTTATTCTTTTAAAGAGTTAAAGTTCTCTAAATAAAAGCATCAGCAATTAAGTATTTCCACTTTTAATGTGTCCTTCTTACTCAGATTGAAGTGATGCATGAAGCTAGTCAAGGAGGATCTAGCAGAGTCCTGGTGATGAGTGAAAGTGATGAGAACTTGTCAACAAGGAGGAGGTAAGGCTGCACACATGAGCCAGGATCATTTTTTTGTTCTTAGAATGCAAAATAACTGCATTTATGGTACATTCGCTACAACTTCTTTCAAGTTCAAGATTAATGATTAGATATAATTAAGTCACTGAAATGTTTATAGCCATGGATTTATACACAATCTATCAGCTGGAAAAGCAAGCAAGATTTATCTTTTGGTTTGGGTTGGGGGCTTGGGCTATTTTTTGCAATTTTTTTTTTCTTAGAAGCATTAGTTACATGATATGAGAAAATAAGTCATTAGAATAACCCTTGCATGTATTTACAAAAAAGCAGTATTAAAGATCATCTCATCATGTTCAGCATATTCATATTTGACTATATGCCTCTGAGAAGCTTCTGGTTTTTTAAATGCAAGCAATAATCTTTTCTCCCTTTCTGTAAAGTCTTGAGAAAGAGATTAGCGATGCATTTTAAAACACTAAATACTTGAATCATTCAGTTTAACAAAAAGTACCAAGCAAACCCAGTTTAATTTGGTTGAACTGCACTGTTTCTAGGCCAGAGGCAGCAACTAAAAAAAACCAACCAACCAAAACAAAACCAAACAAAAGAAAACCAACAAAACCCACCCTGCAACAAGCCAAACCCCACAATCCTCCCCAACTTAATTTCCTTTGTTCTCTTCTTCAGTATGGTTTAGAGGCATAACATTAAGTATAAGTTATCCATCTCACACAGGTATACACTTAACTTGATGCAAAAGACTACATTTCTAAAACCGCTAGCTTGATACATTATGCCAGACAAATCAGAGACACATACAAAAATGCAACTTACTATTATCTGAATTTAATTATACCTTATGAAAATACTGAGTGGTCTCCAAACCATCAGCTAGTTTTCAGAAAGTGCAAAGTGTGATCTGAAAGAGAACTTTAGATAGATACATATCTCTTGAAGAATGATTGCCTAAAGAGAACATACAATTTTGGAGTTAATATGACCAACAGGTTAAGCTTCTAATATCTGTCTGTTTTATACAACTTTAGACTTAGAAGCTTGGTAAACAAATTTTTGAGCTGTCTCCTTTCTTGGGAACACCAATTTTGTCTTTTGTTCCACAAAATGTTTGGTTCAAGGTAGAACAGAAAGGAAGCAGGGGAAGGTAGGGGGGAGGGAGAAGCAGTTCCAAGGCCTCTCCTAAGAGGGCAGTCAGAATAGCATTTAAAAGCATGAGAGTTACAAAGAAAGCAACAAGAGATATTTACCTTTGTTGTGTTGTTGTTTTTTTAAAAGAAATAAGTCTGTTTATTCAAAACAAATTTTACAAAACAATTGTCTTTTTGTGGTACAGAGCAAAGTAAGAATAAATATTGAATACTTTGTATAAAAATTAGTAATATCAAAGGGAAACTGATGCAAACCAAACAAACAGGTAAAAACAATTTTAGCATTAAATATGCTGTGCAACAATGTCAAACTCTTAATGAGGAGTGACCATTCAGGCTGATACAGTTTTATTTGTAGAAGTAAAACCTGACAGCCCTGCATTGGAGCACCGAGACTATTGTTAAAAAAAGGTTCCAGATAAAGGTGTACAAATCTTAAGTCAGTGTTTAGAACCAGAAAATAAGAAGTTTTCTAGCATCTCCATTTTTCTTAAAGGAGTGCATTCATGCTTTCCTTTTTATTCAACAAGCAATTTCTTTTCACTGCAGCAAAAGGAAATGCATACTACAAACATCAAGGCCCTTTTAAGCTTAAGAAACAATCCAAACAAAACTCAAACCAGCTGTAAAACAAAGTATTTCAACGGTCAAAAGTGACTTTCAGATAATGGGAAACTACATTTAAACAGTGTTTTAGATGTTAGATAGGTCATTACCCTATAGAAGTTTAAGCTACTTAAATTTCTTTACCTTTGCTTGTATGAGTGAAAACAATAAATCCCAACACATAGTTATGCTGGAAAAAATCGTAGTCTTAATAGTACATTTTGATTGCATACTGCATATGAGGACCCTCCTTCCCTACAGTGAACAGGGTGGCTTTTTCTAGTAGTGCAGTTTTGCTGTGCAGCTTGTTGATTTAAACAGCTCACAACAGGTCAGAGATCTGATGAAGCAGCTTTCCTTCAGTACAGAATACTACTTTCTCTATATGTGCATTTATTGCTCTAAGTCAACAGGTTATATAGATCTAGGGTTGTCTTGTGTTTTGTTTTTTTTTTTTCTTTTAAAAAACACACATCCTCAATACTGTAGTCAATCTGTATAGGCAATAACAAGAACAGGATTTGTTCTTTTGAAAGTATAGCTGTTACATTCTTCAATCATTCTGACACTGGTAAATGATATATTTGTGGGCTCTTTCTTTATATATTCAACATTTGCATCCAGTTAGGATTCTTATTATTTTCCTTCTGGAAAACAATTATAGACAGTTACATATTTCACTTAATTCCAGTGGCTACCTACCATCCATCTGAAATGGCAGCTTAGAGGACAGTCAGCAAGCTCACTCCTGGATTCTGTCTATGCTAACATACACCACTGGCCATCCAAACCATTAAAGCCTGCAGCACAGCTCCAAGAGCAGTAGCAATTATTTAAGCAAAAGTTTACTACTTACTTGCAGCTTAAAACTGCCAAGTCCTGTATAGCTGTTCTACAGTAAAGTCAAAAGACACAGATCAAGTACCTCACTGCTCCAAAGAGCAAGAAACTTCAGGCAGAAGAAAAAGGCTATAGTCTTAGACAGGAAAAGCTAGTAGTATCACTCCTGTAATTAGCACATTTCCGACAGATGCTTGATAACTTGAGCTTTTGCATTGTTATTGCTCTACTGATAAGCATGACTCATTCAAGCTTTCAGAAGTAGCTTTCTGACACTGTCCACACTAGAACTTGTTCCAGCATCACATCAGTTCACAAGCAATATCTGACCATACCTTGCGTGGGCTGTGTGTCCACTCCAGGAAGAACTACCACAGGTTTGGCAACTAGCAACTAAAATAGCTGTCCTGAGAGTCTGTGAAAACACTGTTAGTGAGCTATACAGAAAAAGACTGCAGACATCCTAGAACTTTGGTTCTCTATGATATTTATATGGCACCACAGTACAACTCATAATGCCTGGAGTTTGAGCATCACTTAGTTCTATCCTGATTTACAATGCACAGGTGTATTGTTCCTCCTGCAGGTGATATTATTGAAATATATTTTAAAGATTAAGGGCTTTGTGGACACAAACTACCCTGAAATTTTAAAGACAACCTTGTGCTTAAGACTTCAGGAGAAATATTTCAGTGATTTTCATTTGTTTTCTGAGTTTCTGTGGCTCAACATCTCCCTCACCCTTCACTGTGAAGTCAAACTTTGTGCAGAAAATAACCTCCCTCTTTGTTAGTACAAGCATGAAATTTTGCTTTTTTGAAGTCTTTAACAGCTTCAAATTAGCTATAAGTAACATTCTCAGGGACTTTTGCTTGGTTTTCACCTTTAGAACCATTAATGTTGGAAAGCAGAAGCATTGTTAAAAGAAAACTCATTTAGCTTATTTGCTTATTAAAGATTGGACTGTTCAAATATACCGCTTCAGTTTTCAGAAGGCAGAGAAAGGTTAGCAAAACCATTACATGAGTAATATTTGATTTTTATCCTTTCAAGTTCATTCCTGATCTAAAGATAGCTCCTTTGTTACTTAACCAAGTCAGAGGGCACTCAAACACTGTTTCTCTATTTCAAAGATTTAGGGAGCTCTGAGAAAAAGATTGTAGCAGGTCTTCACTTCTAGCACTGTGTTAATTGTGCAGGTCCAGACTTTCTGTGAAGCATTGAGAAATGGCAAATATTTGTAACCGATTTACATTGCCTTAAACTACTGCAATAGTCTCAGTCATGAAGTCAGAAGTTCTATTTTCCTCATGTTTTGAAAGGTCTACTCCATTTTGATATAGCAGATTTTCTTTTTACCATCGCGTGCCTTAGTTCACATTAAGTTTTTTTTAAAAAAGCTAAGACTTACTGACAAGTTCAAAGTAACAGACATTTTCGTCAAGCATTTCAAAGTCTAGAAGTCAAGTCCATTACAGTTCATTTAATCCAGACTTGCATACCTTGAAGAGTGTAAAAAAAGAAACAGGCTACAATGTAAAAAGTTGCAGTACAGTAGGAGAGCTATTCCAATAGGAGTTTCTGAACAGAATTTGGGACCGTGTCCCTCCCCCGCCCCCCCAAAACTATTCACATTTAAGTTTTACATCTTTCCATGTTTACATATATTTTGAATAAACAGCTAAAAAGTTGTTGCTCTGTTTTGGCTCAGTGGATCTTCAACGCAGATATTCAAGTATTACGAAAATGCAGCTGAACAAGGATACGTGTCCTCATAATACAGTTTACAGAGAAGCACAATATTGACTAATCTGCAGTATATTCCACCCCAAATCCCCGAAGAAAACTTTTTAACTTTGGGATCTGTAGCCTGCTTCCAGAGCTGGTGAAGATCATCTACATGCCCATGAGATGTCATCATCTTGTTATAAATGCAGGGATGATATGGAGCCTTTCCTTCCCCAGAAAAAAATACATGATATTGTGGTACAATTCCCATTTTATTGGCACAGAGACCCATGAAAACATCATCTATATAAAGACTTGTATTGAGAGTCAATGAAGCCTCATATACTTTAGCTGCTACATCATTTGATATTACATATGCAGCTCCTGCTGTATAGTCGGGATAAGAGGGCCACTGGTACATTTCATATGGAACATAGTATTTGCTACTCTTGTCTCTTACGGGAGGGGATCCACGATGGACACGACCAATCCAGAGATCTTGAACACCTATTTGTGCTAGACTTTGGAGATAGGCAACAAGATTTGGCATATGGATAAATATATCATCATCTGCAGACATAATGAACCTGGCATGAGGACAGTAGGCATTCACCCAGCTAAACTGCAAAAGCAATTTAAGAGTAAGATTGTGAAAAGTATCCAAGAAGTCTTGCTGAATCAAATCATTGTATTTCTGGTCTTCCAGCTGAAGTTCTCTTTGCAGCTGTGCTTGCTGCAGATGATCTGTTGGTTGTCCTAAAGCAAAAAGAGTTTTAATGTTGGCATTAAGTTGAGAACGAACATACTTCTCATTACCCCAAGTTTGTCTAATTGCATCCCTCCGATGACGGTTTTCGGGAGAAGTCTTCACAAACAACAGGAGAAGGACATCCTGCTGCTGACATTTCTCTCTGTGGTTGATCAAGTACTGGTAGCTTGATACTCTGTCCAAGTTATCCCTGTTGACAGACAGGCTGTCATTCACAAAATGGTAGCTATTTATGAGGTATCTGTACGAATAGGACTTCATATGGCTCACAATGTGATTATCAAACGGTCCCCAAAAAATCATGAGACACAGTATGAAGCAAGTGGCAAATATCTGCAAAAAATGGCATTTTCTGACTCTTCTGGGACTAACAAACATTCTGATGCAGTTTCTATAATCCTTATTCTTGTTCAGGATCAGTGTTTTCACAGTGCCTGTGTTTTAGTTTAAGAGCACAGTGTCAACCCTTCAAGATAAGTGTCCATTGTAAGGCATGTTGTCTGTCATTCAGTATCCTTTAATTCAGCTTTGTTCACAGATTTCACAAGTCATCTTTCTCAAAAAACATTTTTCTTTGATTGAAAGAATGCAGGCACTGTTCAAAGATGAGACTTGCAGATGAGCATTTTCCTTTTGGGCCATCTTGAAGTGAACACTATAGTTCTAATTGGATCTTCTCATGTGTTTCTTTCCTTCATGAAGATGAATACCTACCAATTGTAAGGGCAGGGGGAGAGGAGAAAAGTGTTAGTGAGCTGATACTAACACATCTGGGTTTAGGTTTGGTCATGAACATGAGCTGACTACTCAGACACTCCCCATCACCACCCACCTACCACCCCCACCCCAAAAAAAGCCTGGCAGCAAGTTAGCAGTTGTCAGTGGCCCAGAGCAAACACGAAGAAGGGGAACTTGACACAGAGGCTTCAGTTCTGACACAAGAAACTCTTAGACAAGCCCACTGCCATTAACCAACAGATGACAACATTCTGTTTAAATTCTTTAAGCCAGGAGGGAAGCCACACCCTACAAATGACCGAATTTACAAGTTGCCTTCGGACAGCCTATTAAAAACCAAGACCCACGCAGAGACCTGCGACCGCTCCCGCATGTGGGAGCACCGGGCCACCGCAACGGCCAGAGCCCCCCCCGCCCCGACAGGCCTCGCCTCCCTCACAGCCACCGCCCATCCCTCAGCCAGGCTCCCTGCGAGAAGGGGCCGGAGCCGACTGGAAAGGAGGCGAGCAAGGCAGCCCTCGCTCCAGTCTGGCTGAAGGCAGGTTGGGCAGGGCCGCCCGTGCCTCAGCGCAGCCCCCCCCACCCCGCCCCGGCTCCTCAGGGGGCCGCAGCCTCTGCCCTGAGGGAAGGCGCCACCTCTGTGGCTCCCCTTGCCCGTACCGGGCCTTCCTCCCCCACAGCCCTGGTAGGGCCGCAACGGCCTCATTGCCCAGCACCTTCCCCACCCCGGGCCACGGAGCCGCAGGGCAGCACTGCTCTCCTGCCTCCGCCCCACGGGCAGGCTTGCTGAAGGGAAGCTGCCGGCTGACCTACACAGCCAGCCCCAGCCTGAGGTTGGCTGAAAAGCACCACTGCTACGACCATGCTCCAGCAGCACCCATTACCACACATCCCACCTACCAGCTTAGGACATTCTTAGCCAATAGCGCAGATGGAGATTGTTTGTACCCGAGCTGTGGTTAAGAGGCAGGTTATGCAGCAAGCCACACCACACAGGACCACAGACTCTCCAGTTAGGCACCCCTCAGTCACCGATACACCAACCTAATTAAGGCCAGACAGCTAACAGCAGACAGCAGTGCTACCATCTCTGCTACCAACTAGGTTTTGGTGAAGAAAAGAATCCAAAGCACAAAAAGCCATGCAAGCCCAGCCTTCTCGCCCCGCAGTTTGTAAAATTCAGTTCTTGTACCCAGCGTTGTCTCCCCTACCTAATAAACAAGAACGGCCTGAAGTAGCAGCTATTTGCTCATCCCATAAAAACACAAGAACAGAGCAAGCTCTCTGTCAAGCAACAAGTGTAGGACTACTGCCATAAGGAATGGCACCTCACAAGCTAAGCACTTCTTGCACAGAAACACAACCTCTGAAGCAAAAGAACACAAGCTATCACTATTACGTTAGAAGAAACATGCAACACATGTTTTGAGGTTGTTGTACCCATCTAAGGTCTTGCAGCTAGGTAGGATGACGAGAAGGCAACAGACTATACAGAGATAAGGAAACTTAGAGCCATTTTGTGGTGTAGTTATCTACCACAGCAAGGGGACCGGCTGCTCAAAATGGAAATGGTGATGGAAACTGCATTGGTGCAGCTGAGGCTCGCAGATAGTAGTGCATAACAGAAAAGCTGTATGGGCAGTTTGGTGAATAAAAGTCAGTCAGCTCTTTTTATAGTATCAGTTTAAACCCTTTTTATTTTGGAAACATGAAGTTAAACAATGCACGTCAGAGTTATAAACTCAGCAACTTTACAATAGAACACTCTTGCAAAGCTTACTCTTGTTTCAGATGAAGCAGAGATGCAGACAAGCTGGAGTGTTACAGAAACCCAGACATTTGATAGCTCCTTTTGGAGGAGTGGGTCTGAAAATACCCGCTACTTCCTGAGAGTAAGGATAAGTTCTGGTTTTCCCCTCTGACCTAGATGCTTATTTGTGCTCTTTTCCAAAAATCTGTACTCTGCGTGAAGTTGGCCAGTTAGCACAAATGCTGCAGCATCATCTCTCCCAGTTAAGTTTACAAAGTCTGGAGAGAGAAAAGAAAAAAGGCTCAGCCTAGGTGTCAGGGTGCCCACTGCTATCTGATAGCTTAAAAGCAGCTGACTGACTTTTCTGACAGTAAAGGGAGCACAAGGCAATCTATTTAACCGCTTGAAACAGTTTACCTTGGTAAGCACAGGAATCCTAGTCACCAAATAAAACTTTTTTAGATTACACTTGGATAAGATGTTTTGCCAAGTCTACAATTGCCCACATCATCTGGTAAAAGGGGACAACAGTCAACATCACAAATAAAGTGACAGAGATCATTGAAGAGTAGCAGTGAAACTAACCTGCATGACATTTATTGCCACTATGGAAGAATAGAAGCCTCCCCCCCGCCCCCCGCAAAAAAAACCCAAAAAACCCAAACCACAGAAGTCACCATGGAAACAGCTTTAACTACAGAACAGACAGCAGGGGACAAGAGATGCACATAGACTAAGTTTTTTGCTCCCTAGCACCCCCCTCCTGGAAGTCAGAGATGCTGGAAAGAAAACCTAAGCTTTTCTTAGAAGACAAAAACCCAAGCCATAAGATCAACTGACTACAGGCTAGAACAGTCTGGTCTGTCATTTCCTTAATCTGGTTCAGGGGAATTAGATCAGTCTTTAGTAGACAGAAGTTGCTCAGAATCCTCCTCAGAACATACCCCTCAAGTAAAAATTTAAAATGCAATTATTGATGAGCAATACTGATGAAATTTAAGGAGGCCTATACCTACACCACCGCCCCCCCCATCTCCCTCCAAAAAAAGCCTGGAGATTTGCACTGAAGGTACCAATGCACAAGTAGAGTCTCCTTCACTGTCAGAACTTTTTATATCACCTTTCAACACCCATCATTTGGGCTTAGTCATGCTCTCCTTCCCTTAACAGGAGAACAGGCTGAGTTACCACAGGAGCTATTAAAAGCCAACTGATTCTCATAATTCTGAGAAAAGAAAAAAACAAAACACACAACACACCAATGCATTCTCCCTAGCATAAGGAAACATCATGGAACAGAGACAAAACCATGTTTGACAGTCATTTTTCTGACCATAATTAAGGTGTTTTGCCTCTTGGTGTGCATTTTCTTACTTGTGGCTCAGAAGCTTTTAGATCCACCCTGAGACTGGAGAGAGACTGGGAGAACCAAGCACATACACAGTTCCTGTAGCTGCCTCCCTTTCTGGTAGACTGAGGGTTCACAACTGCATGTGGTCTTCCCCATTTGCAAGTACTGAAAGCTTTTTTCATCCTGCAGCAATCCTACCTTTCCTAAAGGGGTTTGTTATTTAACCTTTCAGTATTGCGACAAGCATGACTACCATTTGAATGTAGCAACTGTTTACAATTCTGCATTTTGCATTCAGTATACATTCTGGGATGAAAGTGGAGCTAGCATAGTTTGTTATGCAAACTCGATAGTTTGTAGAGTGACAACTGTGGAAAAGCAGATCCTCAGAGAGCTACTTAGATGTCCACAGAAGTCAATATTTGAAAAAAGTCAGTATGAAGTTAATTTCAGGATAGAATTAGAACAGTTTTGGAAAGTCCACTGAGGAGAGGCAGACAAGAAAGACCCTAAGGAAACACAGAAACACCAGAGAGACAGACCCTCACCAGAAGAGCCATTAAGAGGCAACATTCACAAAAAAGACACTCCAACATCAAGATTTTTTTCCCCAACTACCACCACTCTGATAAAAACCTAAACCCAAGAGAAACCAACTAAGACTGCCCAGAGAGAACACCCCACAACTCCCAGCTACAAATTTTGTCATGGAGTACAATACACAGGCTGGGCTTCAATTAATCTGCAATAGATTTGATATACCACATCCCTGCATCATGTGTATTTTAGGACAAAGATCATAATGTATAGTTATTTTTCACTCCTTCTGCCTAGGACAGAAGGTAAGTTTAGGTCACGAGTAGCTTTCCCAGGCAATGCAGGATATTCCACAAAACATTATAAATAGAACAATTTTTTTATTTTTATTTTTACTATCTGCTTGTAGCAACTGTCCCTTTCACATCAACAACTCTTGGATAAAGAAAGTTCAGAAGATGTACAAGAAAGAACACCTCAAACATTACCTAGTTTGAAAGAGAAGTCATCTGAAGAGCTGCTGATCTCTATATCCACATCTTGTCCTTGGCTGTGCCAAGAGCCACTTAGTTTACAGGTGCAGTTCCATGTGATGGTTGAGCTCAATCAAAAGCTTACTGCTGCCAGTTGGGGACAGCCTTGCACTCTCTTTTCCCCCAACCCTGCCCTCTTGTCCTCACCACATGGACCTTCCACAGATTGCAACAGCACTGGAGCTTATATAGCTGCTCAACAAGCCAAATTCAGCTCCTCCCAACCTCTTCCCCTCAAAAGGCAATCTGCTGAAAACCCAAAGCAAGTATCAGAAGCAGTTAATTCAGGTCAAGCTGTATCTAGAGCCTAACCTAAGTGCACAACAGGACTCAAAGTGTTTCCTTTGTAGAATCAGACGTAACACACATTGTTTCTAAAGCTTTCAGTCTTTTCAATGCTAGGTCTACTACCAGGCTCTGTGTTACTACAGAAAACTTGAAGCCCTAAGACAGGCTTTTGGTCTAAAGTCAGGATAGTCCTGTCACATGAGCTGTTCCAAATCAGCTTGTTTGATTAGTGGATCAAGATGTCCAGGTTCAAAGGCACATTGCAAGGATGCTCCCTCCTGCTGGAAGACTTCAGATGTCACATGGACCTAAGCTGCAACACCACTTCTACAGCACTAAAGGAATGTGACCAACCACAGAGGTGACAGAAGCAGCCATGCTGCACTTAAAGCTACAGGGACTAAGATTAGTACTGCCTGGATTTGAATTCAGACAGATTTGTCAAGCCCAGCATAACAATGCAACAATCCTGAAGACCGGGTTGGATTTTCTTGAAGCTTTCAAAATCTGTTTAGAAAGGAGCTACAGGGTTCAAAGAACACGTTTTGGCATGTTTGAGAGTTTTGTTTAAGCAGAATTTAAAACTTTTTTGCAATGTTTGGTTTCTGAGCAATGTAAATAGTTATAATTCCTATGAAATTGAACTCTTCCATCTCCAGCAGTACCGATTTATGTACTGCTTACACCAAAAGACTGAAGGAAATATAGTCAAGTTAGCACATCAAATAAGCCATCAAAATACAAAATTACATGTTTATCAAGATTTTCCCTTCCAATTGACTAACTAAAGGTTAAGAAAGTATGTTCCTAAATTAATGGGAGCAAAGCCTGAATGGACATTACTGCTTACCGCTTTAGCTACAAGATTATGTAACCCAGGTTCCTCTTACCATTTTTCTGTTGCTGACACATCTTCACAAGTCACGCTGTCTGTCATCTCTACCAGGGCCTATGTCTTCCTTCTTCACTTCCCAATACTTGAAGAACTTCTTATACATTAAGAAGTTCCTTTGAAACTAATCTTCAAGTTCCTCATATATGAGCTGTATCACAAAAGAAAACTGAACAGAAACACTGATCAAGTTACACCCCTGACACTTCCAGGATTTCCTGCCATAGTGACATTTTAGGTTGTTTTAGAGTCAAAAAGGTCATTTTAAGGAAAAAAGATACAGTAAGGTACTTAGCTAAGCCTTCCTTCCTACACAGTTCACAAGCACCAAGGTGGAAAGAAAGCACATGCACATAGCCTGCAAAGAAAATAATTTCAAATATTGTGGAAACTTCTACTGTTATACCTTGTTCTGTACAACACTGGTGAGAAATGGAAGTCAATTTGGACAGGTATCCTGTAGGAAAATACGGTCACAATGACAATGGGATTAACAAAAACAAAGTCTAGTGCTGTAAGGATCTATGAAAAGTCTGGAGTCAGGTCATGGATGTTGCATCAATAAGGAACATTAATGCAGGGATGACTGACAGTAGCTTTGAAAATTTTGTTTCAAGAACATTTAACCCATTTTCTGCAATCTCATATGCAGGCCTTGCCTGCAAGTTTTTTTAGTTTGCCTGCAACTTGCAGTCAGGGTACAGTTTCCTGAGATGGTAGAATCAACATTCTTAGATGCTTTTTGTGCATGTGTTGAGAACTTCTCAGATTGAACAGACACCTGATTTTCAGAAGTTGCACATCCAACACCTTCCAAAACATGAACTCCTTAAATGATTCTGAAGTTGCTTAGTCAAGAGCAAACCCCTTATTAAAAAAGTGGGCATTGAAGTACAGCAATTTCTCCAGGAGAGCTTTGTATCAGAAACAACTAACAGCAGCATGTAAAGCTGTGACCACTTGCTGCTTCCCATTAATGTGTAACACTTTTAAGTGCTGGGGCAATCTCTGAAGTGTTCATTGGCAAAGAAATTCAAAGGATGGCAACACATTAGATGGCAGTGGAGTAAAGCATTTCAACTCCTTCAGGGCTGGAAGCAGAAACAGGTTGTAAATGTTTAAGAAACTGCCAGAAAACAGCCAGCTACCAGTGGAGATTTAGTTTCTACAGAGGTTTTGCACTTGGTGTAACTACTGGATGGAAAGGAAGAGAGTGATTTCTTCAGCTTTCCCCAAAATGAGCAGCAAGCTTCCCAGCTGCTACAAGCAAGTCTAAATGGAAGCATCTGCCAGAATGAACAAACTTGCCTTCTTAAGTTGCTTTCATCAGGATCAGTTTCCTGAAACAGTTCCTGTGCAGACAGCAGGAGAGGAGCAGGACCACATCTTTCAAGCACCAGTCTACGTTTAGACTGCAATTTTCAGTTGCTTTAACTTGCTATATCCACTGCAAACTCTTCCCCATACAAGCTAGAAGGGAGGACTGCATTTTCCAGAATGAAAGCCTCCAAAATATGAGTCAGTTCAAGGGATTTTGCACAAAACACACAAGCACCACCATGAAATTCTTTGGTTTGTGTGCAGCAGATTGAGTGAAAGGAGCCAGTTCTTTGTACGGACAGTGAAGATAACATTCTGAAGTTTGAGAGTCTAACAGGATTGAGGCTGCTTGCCCTCAGTTTCTGAGAAGAGTGACTAAGTTAAGTACTTAACTTCCATGCAGGCAAGTCAGAGCTCTAAGACATAGCTACAAAGGCCGTAATGGTACCCATTGTACAACCCATCGCATCTGTTTTGGCAGATGCCAGTGATGAGCTCTAAGGCTATACTGAACAGCAGTCTGCATTTATGCAAGTTCCCTTTTACAGTGCCAATATTTAAAGATGTGCCAGATTGGTACACATTCCTTTCAACTCTCATGTACTAAGGCAAAAATATGCAGCAAAGGGGCAGAGCACATTAACTGCAGCTATTATTGTTACCCCATCAGGTGTGGATGGCAGAGCTTAAGAATCAAACCCATTTGCACAGCACTAGGCTTTCTGCTTCAGAGTGATATTTCAGTCAGCTCTTCTTATAGCCTCTAGAAAGCTCCCCTCCCCCCCAGTTTTGTAGATCATTTCTGTTTATATCTGGAAGCTTCTGTACAAGCGGTGTAAAGAATTTGCTACTGACTATGTAGCACTTAATCTCAGAATATTATAAATACACCTTGCCTGCAAAAGTGGGTGAGGACCACAAAAGGCAATAAAAAAAAGGGCTAGCTTGTCACTGCTTTCTATCCCACATTAGTGTATTCACCTCTTTACAAAAGTGTATTTCGGACAACCTTGCAAGAAGGACATCCCATTACACATGGCAAGCTTTGAGCTGAAGGTTGAAGAAAACTGAAGGTAATTGTGAAGTATCAAGCAGTTAAGGATCCAGTCCAAAGCTCAGCACTGAAGACGAGAATGCAAATTCTCTAGTTACACATTAATGCTGAATTTGTTTCATAGCATGTTGAAGAGCTACATCACAGCCCCACCTAATCAGTAATTCTTTCTGCTGCCTGTTTTAACTAAGCCCATTCAAATATTTATTTGCAGCTAGATCTAGAGATGTTATTTCCTGCCTATTTTCCCCACAAACCTAAGGTGATTTCCGTTCCAGTCTACAGGCCATACCTGAAGATCAAGCTGAACAACTACCTGAAGCAGGTTTTTTTTCCAAGCTAGCTGCCAAACTAAGTCGTCAAATTTAAGACTGACACAACTAATTGTAAGACGACTAGTTTAAGCTGCCTTTCTATGAGGCCTCACTTTGAAACTTTTTTTTTTGCCTAGTAAAGGCCTCATTTAAACAGAAGGCTAACAGTGTTGTACCATGGTCATTTTAAACCATGCTAGACTTTGCTATCCTAGTTCCATGTTTTAAGTTTTCCATTCCAGAGTAAATATTCTCTCATCTGTTCTCCAATCTATCCCTCTTCCTCAGACAATACTTTAGCCTATGATCACAATTCAGCATCAAACTCCAGATGGATCTTCTTCCCACATTGCAGCAAGAGTTTACAGTCAAAATTGGGATGTTACATGTGTCACTAGCACATGAGCACTAAGGCAGGAAGACCGACAAATGGGAAGTTCAATTTGCAGATCAGAATGCAGGGGTTTCTTGTGCCAAAGCACTGTGGGTGTTTTGTTTGGGGTTTTTTTTTTTCAGTTAGACCAATGATGATAAAACATGCTAGAATTAAAAAAAAGTCAAGTCAGATACTGGCTAACTGACAGGGTACAGGAACTGGTGGGGTTTTTTTAGTGTTCTATTAGACTACTGCTTTCCAGATTTAAATTAGCACAGATCAGAGATATGTGAACTCATGAGTCCACATAGCAGAGTATCATCCCATACAGACTTCCCAAATCAGTTCAGCTGCAAAAACCTGCCTCTCCCTCTTAAGCATGGCTTATTAACCTTAGCCAAGTATCATGCTGACTTACCATCCAGGTACCATTTATACTCTCTATATAACCAAGCATGACAGAAGTCCTGGATCACCCCTTTCCACATCAAATATTTTCTTCCAGTAGTTTCTGTTCCCAAACATACAAGTAGAGCCCTCTGAGACAATCTGCAGGTTTACTTGTCTACCTGCAAACCGCATACACAAGAGTTCAAGGAAGCTGGGCTGTAGAACACTAGTGCTGGTTCCCATCCCAATAGCACCTGGCCAGTAAAAACCAACATCACTTTTGTTAAAAACTCTTCCACTTATATGACCCAAGTCATGTAGTCAGGAACATAGCCTGTTTTTCAGTTTTTTATACACATTGTAGAAATTAAGGATCAAATCAGGTCCCAATCCTATGCACAGGGATACTAGACAGTACAGACTAATTTTCTCCATTGCTATGGAAGTATGCAGGTCTTCAGTTTCAAGGCCATGCTTTCCCCTCCGTATATACACACTCAGCAAGCACAAGATCTAATGCTAGACTGAATCCACCATGCAGAGATGTGTGCTTTGCTTGAGATACACCTACACACAAAGGTGTCCTAGTAATTTAAGATAGTCCTCTTAAAGCAGCTATAGAATCAGCCTAGAAAACAAGCAGCTCTATGGAGAAAAACAATACTTCTATCAATATCTAAGAAAGCATCTGCATATACAATTAAATTTAAAAGATGAGCTTTCTGATGAGTGAAAAATCATGAGGAAGAGAACCTCTTTAAGATGACCCCCAATGGCTCATCACCCCCACAAACATAGCAGAGCTGCCTTTGCCACATTACTTCAAAGCCCTCCTCTCGAGATCACCAAGAGCAAATACTGTTTAAGCCACTTCATCTTTCCTTACAGCCACCGATCTACAAGCACATAAGAACAGATAGTCATTGCACACTCAGCTCCCTTGGCCCTTAACAGAATCATGCCTTGTTCATTCTCACCCCGTCCTGTTCACTGCTGTGCATAGCTTCCAACAACTCTTAAGCTGAAAGAGAGAAATGTTGTATTCTACTCGAGGCTGAGGGAAGAGGAGAGTTATTAGTGACCTTGTCTGCTTCTTGGATAATCTCATCTAGTGAGTTGTCTTCTTTTATCAATAGGAAATTAATCTATTTGAATCAAGCAAGCAGCCTATCTGACCACATATTTGCTCTTGTTTAGCACTTGTAATTCAGTTATTTTCTTAAGAGATTAATTCCCATTTGGGGTAGTTCAGCACTAATTTGCTAAAACTGTTTCAACACATGCAAATGCAGTGTAAAAGTGAAGTCTATATATACGGTGTATATACATTTTCTATAGAAGCATGAAGTACTAGTCATTCAAGATACACCAACAGAAGAACTTATATTTTTAATGAATTTAAAGTTACATAAACAGCACCTTGAATTCAATTAAAGAGTCACCCGAACTTTAGGCAAATCATTATCTAGAAATAGCAAACACATCAGACTGTCCTTTTCTCCCAAGTCCTAACTTCCAGACTGCAATTCTGAAAGCATCTGCACAGTCTTCACTGGCATAAGAAAGCCCCAAATAGTTTTAAGGTTGAAACTGAAAAAACATGCTAGAACCAGTATATTAAGAGGTACATGTAGTTTGACTAAAGTCAAACAGATACCATCCAAACCTGTTAGGTTTGTGCTCTCCAATCTCTATCAAAAGATACCACTTCTCAGGGAGCGATTGTCAGTTTGGGGAGAGGGTTAAAGAAAACAGCAAAGAAAGTTTTGCTAAAGCTAAGCATACTGCAAGAGCTGGCTACCAAAAAGGACTAAAGAGGAGAATGTTTTCTGCATTTGCAACACCTGCTGACAGAAGGCACCACTGTCTTAGTACTTCCACGAGATCTGGATTCATATGGCTAGCTAACCTTTTCCTTTAGTTCAGTAGTGAAATGTTAAGCTAAGGTCTATTTAAATTACTTTATAAGACTGCATAAGTTTCAAGGCTTTAATGTAGTTTTCACATTTTAAATAGTTTTCAAGACAGTAAAATATTTCACATCAAAAGCTTAGTTCTTTGTAAATTTAAAAACAGATTCAATACAGAAGGCTCCTTCATACATGTTGGGGGTCTCCATGTTTGTTTCAAACAAGCCAGAAAGACACCAACATCTCAGATTTTATCATAAAATAGATCAAGAACCACTTCAGCATATACAAAGGAACTGAAGATTGGCTGGAATAATAGCGGTGCAAGGCTTTGTTTAAGCCTGTCTGCAAACTGGGTGGGATGAATTCCATTAATCCCCTCCTACTTCTGTGGGAACCAAGGGTAATTTTGGCCTTTTATACAGCCTTTTCTGCAACACAACAAGGCCAGGGATTGAACAGGAGACACTCATCTGCTTTTTGTTATGAAATATAGGGAATAGGAATAGCACAGGGTCATGGCAGAAAAGCAAAAAGAATCAGCACCCCCCACATGCACTTCGGAGAAACATGACAATATAGGAAGCTGTAGCAAGGCAAGAACAGCATCCTGCTGTTTCTACCTTACCACAGCTGAAGTACCCTCACTGAGAGCTGCTAACAAGTCACTGGCCTTAACAAGAACAGAGGACTAAAAGAATTCCTCAGGCCTAGCTTCAAGATTCAAATCAAATAAGAAAAGTCAAACAGAGGAGCTGCAAAACACTGCCAACACGTTTAAAAAGCAGTGAGATTTCCTTAAGACTAGTCTTTGTAAATTAAATGAACTTGTGCATTTGCATTTAACTGGAAGTACTTGTCTCTGCTTAGGAGAAATGGATAGTAGGTCACATGATTTAGTAACATCAAGAGCCAACAAAAATAATATTTTGATATATATAAAAATACATGTCTGTTGTATACACACACACTTCTATGCAAGACTAATGTAAGGCCAAGAATATAACTGAACTACATAGAGCACTAGTATACACACAGCACCAGATTAAGAACTCCTGTGAGGACAGTTCAGTGAAACAGTTCAGTAGAAACTACAAATGGAATTCATTGGGAGACAGACCACAAGACACCAGTCTGTCGACTCTAGAAGGAAGCTACAAAGATGTAAGCTTCTGCTCCCAAGACAGGGATGACTTAAGGCAGAAGGAAAAACAAACACATCCATTAAAGGAGCCTGATCATTCTAGAAAGCTGAGTTTTGAGAAAAATGCAATAGAAAAATCAGTAGTTGTAATTACCACAGGAGTTTACTCGGGTCTTGTGGACAAAGCAGCCAGAACCTCAGAAAAGAATTAGTCATAAGTATAGTACCTTTGCCACCCCTATCACCCACTATAAGGGTTTCCTACTAAAAATGTAGTGAATAAGTATTTTATTGAGAAGTCAGGAAAGTTACAAGGAAGAGCTGCAAAAGCACTTTGTCTAGCCTTAACAACAAAACACATGGATTACGCACCCCCAGTACACCGTGCAAAGTGAAAGCCTAATCTTCCTTTAGTTAACCAACTCGAGTAAAAGAAAATCCACCCATCCTCAATCTGTTTCATATTCCATGGAAAAACACAACTAAGGGGGGGGGAGGGGAGGAGGCTATGGTGATGTATGATGAGTAGCAGTTTAAAGAACAAGAAAAACTGTAAGTTTCCTGCCCTAAGACAAAAGGCCAGTTTAAGTCAATCACCACAAGCCTCTTCAGGTCTTAGCAGAAGTGAAACTGGAAGAAACAAAAGTTGCAAGATGCAGCAGAAGAAATGTGAACAGAAAGTGACTTACTGGGCCAACAGTAAATTCAATTTGAAGCAACCTTCTCCAGCTCTAAATGCAGAGGACTAGCTAAAATCCCTTCCTTTGCCAATATGTCCCAAAGCACCTCCAACAATATGATCTGTGTTGATAAAAGGAGTTCTTTATTTCAAAGTTACTGCACCTGAAAGGTGACAGTGTACCTTCAGAGCATGGCAGCATTCCTGGGAGTTTTGAATGAAAATGTGTGGTCGCTCAAGTTTAAGACTCCAGCAATCTGGAAATGGTACCAGAGAGTCAAACCTGACCTGGTGAAACCGGTTTGCAGCAAGCAAACTTGCTCTGCACTGCAAGGCAAGAACTCCTACAGTCTGTGGTCTTAGCAATATGTAGATATATGTCCCTCTTCAACAGTCCTTCAAACTAAGTTGCTTTTGTTTACAACATTCCCTTCTTTCAAGGTCATCTGTCCAAAGGTTAAGCCATCTTGGGATCTGTTAGATTTTCTGAGTTATTTGGGCATGTAGCAGCAGCATGTCCAAGCCACAATTCCATCTAAGTTGAAGATCAGACTATGCAGCCACCCAAGCAACACAAACTTTAGGACTGGTAGGGGTTCATTCTACAAAGCTGCAATTCCAAAGCAAAGGAGTTGTTTCATTGTCCTGTTTCCATATGTTGCGGTGTTTCTCTCATTGACTATAGAATTCAAGTGCCATCTTTCAAAGATCCTTCCATAGCATTCCCCCCCCTTGCTGCCAAAGGCAAACACCCTATTTGCAAAACTTTTATAAAAGAGGTAAAACCACCTCTCGAGTGTCCATGACTATTATTTCAGTCTTTGAAGATTCAGGAATGCACAGACCTCAGTTCAGGATCTGGACCACAATTTCCCAACTGTTGCAAAGACTCCAAATACGCAATGTCTCCTGTATCAGTGGAAAATCCTGCTGTCATTTATGGCCAACCTGCCAGAGGTGGAGCATGCTGCTTCCCACTGGAATTTCAAGATTAGTTATTACTGAGGTCTGCTGAATAATCAGATAGCCTCAGTCAAGATGTGCACATCCTAGGAAGCTGAGGAAGGTAATTTACTAAACTCTGCAAGTGCCATATGGAAGGAAGAGCTAGTAATGCAATGCTACTCCATCATTTTCTGGTTCCCTCCATGCCCTCTGCTAGTTCTAAGGCCCAGCAGACCTACTACCGTAACAGCAAAACCACAGTAAGTTTTCCCAAGAACAAAAACCTCTCAGTCCTCCTGTACTTTTAGTCAGCGACATCTTCAAGTTAAAGAATTACCTAGACAATTCCTCACGCATAGACTGATAACCATGGGAGATGAGGCAATGCTTTGTACATCCTAGATGCCATAACACTGTAGGCTGCAGAGTAACACCAAACACATAAGCCACCGGCATTTCAAACAATAAGCAATGACTTGCAGGGTTTTCCACATGTTTCTCTCTAATCTGGAGGTAAATTACCATTCCTAGCTTCAGTACTCACTACTCCAGTTTGGCCAGATGTCAGAGAGACTGTCCCAACTAGTGCTTCAGACAACATGAGCAACCAGTTTCCTTCTCAATAATTTAGGATCTTAGAGAAAGCAGCAAGTGATACAGTTTTGATTCACTCAATGGAAGAAAACTAGTAAGCAGATACTGCTATTGCATTTCTATGCAGACACCCACCCCAACCCCTCACCCCTTACCAGTGAAAAAGCCCGCAGTTTTACTGAGATACTACATTTCTGTATATAACAGATGGTGGGCTTCTATGAAACTAGTTCTGTGCAGAACAACCAGTAACTCCCATAATACCAGAGCAACACCCAGCTCTACGTGACAGTCCAGTCTTCTGGAATACTGCTAGAATATTTAATGGCTGTTGTTACCAACAGTGATTTAATGTCCCCTACCCTGCTCAACAAGGGAGAAAGGAAAAAAAACACCTGGCATTCATCCTCTCTTCGATTACAACTATTTCCCCTTTTTAAAAATAATCTATCCCTTTGCTAACCCCATCCTTTTCCCTTTCCAACTGCCAGGAGAAATGCAAGAATTGGGGAGGAGAAGTGAGAACAAGACAGCATCATGCAAACTAAATTTCAACACTTGCACTAGTAGTTTCAACAATACCGCTAAGAGATCCTCAGGCATAAATCTCGGCAGTCCCTAGACGAGGATGCTGCAGCACAAGCAAGCAGCACGTACTCCACTGCTCTGCGTAGCCAGCATAGAATTAAAGGCTTTTTATCATCGCCTTACACTGGAGTAAAGCCAGTCTCCCATCTCTAGACACTCCAAGATCCATCTCGGAAGCAGTTAACAAAGCTACTTCTCCTAAAAAGCTGAGGTGTCTCCTGTGCTCCCTGCCAGTGAGGGTGAGCCAACGCGACTCACCCCTTTCCTCGGGCCCCCGCCGTCCCGTTCTCCAGCCGGAGCTCCGGGCAGCCGCCCCCGCCGCCCGGCCGAGCCCCGCGCCCCCCACACCCGCCTCCCGGCCCGGCGCCAAGAGCACCCCAAGCTCTCCCCAAAACCTTGGAAACCCGGGAGGCTCGAAAATACTCCAAGCTCGCACTGGTGTGGGCTGGAGGCCCCCCGTCGTCGTCCCGCCCCCCCCGCCGCCGCCTGTTGTTACAGCCGCCGCCCGGCACCCCCGCGAATCCCGAAATTAGCGCAAATCCAGCGTTCGCTTTCACACCACCCCGCCTTCCCCCAGCCCCGTCCCCCGGGGCATCCGCGGAGCCCCGGGAGCAGCATGGGAAGGGGCCGAGACGGACGGGGAGAGAGAGGAGCTTTCGGCCATGCGGCTGTGGGCGCCCCTTCGGGGAAACAAAAGAGGGAACCTCGCACACCTCCCGGCCGCCGCCCCCAGCCGACGGTTTGAAAGTCCTCAGCCGGGCCAAGAGAACAGACCAAACCAAAACAAAGAAGAGAGGCTTTTTTTTAAAGCTTTGCTTAGCGCAAACGCGCTCTTGGAAAGCATTCCGCGTCTCCCCCTTTCCGCCTAATGCGTCCTCGCAAGCCGGTTTTTCCTACGGAGTGCCCCAAACTAGTTCTGGGGAGGGCTGCTCCCACCCAGCGGCAGGGCGGCCGGCAGCCTCCGTGCCTGCTTCCAGCGGGGAGAGGAACTCCCGGCACCAATTAGGGCGCTAATGAGGCCAGGGCGGGAGGGTTGCCCCAACGCTCTCGGGGGTGCGTCCCCGTGTTGCAACCCAGGGCTGAGCGGAGAAACTCCAAGCCGGATTTGCGAGTTTGTTGGGTGGGAACAGTTGAGGAAGAAGAAAACAAGACCAAAAAAAAAACCACAATACGCTTTTCCTGTACCAAAAAAATTAATTTTTTTTTTTGCGGGGAGGAATAGGAACCCGGGAGGCGCTGGCAGAACAAGAGGCGGGAGGAAACAGCACTGCTTTGAATGAGTTATTTCATCGCAGTGCTCGAGTGGCTGCAAGTTTTCCCTTCACGGCTCAGGGGATGAGAAAGACGCCGAGAGAGCCACAAAAAATTTCTGAGCTCTTTCTGCCTTCCTTTTTTTTTTTTAAGAATATAATCAACTGCAAGACAGCGATCAGAGATTTGGGGGGAAATGTGCTAGAAGGCTACACAAAACACGCTAAAACCGCCCTGAAGTTTGGGGCTCGTTTATTACAGAAATTTGAGATCCCACACCCCGACAAACCCCTTCTTTAAGTCAGGGGCAAGGCAATCGCGTACGGAGTTAATGGATGCGGTCTGTAGCAGAACCCTTTGAAACAAAGAAGTTGGAAAACTTGTTTGCCCAAAGCATGGAACCGCAATTCCAGAAACGCGGAAAAGTGAGACACCCTCCTCCCCTGAATAGGCCAGCTCTTAGAATCCCTGAAGGCAGACAGAGACGAGGCAAAAAAAAAAAAAAAAGCATCTCTGCAAACAGAACACCTTCGCTAATTTAATTACCCAGCTACTCGCTTTACACATAAATGAGGAACGAACAACCCGGCCGCTCTTCGCGAGCGAACAAACTTAGAAAGCGGGGGGTGGGGGAAAGGGAGGGGACGGCACCCAGCACGGACTCTCGTACCTCACCAACACCACCGAAGAGCAAGCCTCCCTTCTCCTCCGCTCGCTTGGCTTCCTTCCTTCCTTCGGGAAGAGGACTGGCCCCGGCGCGGCCGCCCTCCCAGCCCGCGCTCGGAGCTGCCTCATTGACTCGCTGCCCCATATGTGATGCCTGAGCCGGGACAGCCAATCACCGGCGCCGCCTCTCCTCCCCCGTCCGCCCAGCCCGGCCGGGCCGAGCCAGGCCGGGCCGGCGCTCGGGGTTCGGGGCTCGGGGCTCGGGGTTCGGGCTGGCGGCTCGGCCCCGCACGCTCGTCCGCCTCTGGCGTGGCCCGCTGTTTGTAGACACCCTGCCCGCTCGCGGCACTGTGCGCCGTGGGGATTGTCCGTGCTCCCGGTCTGGTGCAATTTTGATATTTTTATTCCGTTTTCTCTTCCTCTTGCCCGGGAGGGGGGGGCTGCAGCGTGTTGTGTGGGGAGAGGGTGTCTTGCAATGGCACTCGAAAGGGCCACAAGTAATGTTTCTTAAGGTTCAAAGTTACTTATATCTTAAAAATATCTTAGGGGACACGGTAAAAGCTTAGCTAATTGTTGGTCTAAGTCTCCGAGGTACTAAATCACATCTCACTGGAGGGTGGGTAGTTTGTAGGTCACGGCGAGACTTGTTTATTTCACTTTCTCAATGGAAATCTTCAGAGGAGGAAGGGAAAGTGGGTTCTAGGGTTTTTATTTTTCTCATCTACCCTCCCCACAAACCTTGGTGACTTACTTATTTGCATCATCTTGAAGGGAATGCCTGATTCACTGAAGTACATCAATGAGAAGTCAATCTCGGTGATCAGTAGCCTGAGATGGAAGTATTTAAAGAACCAAACTTAAGCGCTATGAACGTGCCTTCTTTAAATACACTTGTGCAAAACTTTTGTAGAGGGAAAAACTAGGTTAAAAAAGAAGCTCATTCCAATTAAGTTGAAAAGCCACTATAACACTGCACCTTGTACAGTTCATTGGAAATCTGAGATTTCTCGCTGAACATAAATATCAAACACAAGCCGGCTGTGAATCTTCCATTCTTTCTCATGACTGTGATTGACCTGAATCATTCCTGACCTCATAATTGACTTCACAGAAATTTAACTACTGCATATCATGACAATTGGTGTCTGTCACTTTACAACCATAAATCTGACAACATCTTTGTTAGGTGAGGAATTATTTTCTTTTTACACACAAGGGAGACAATCGGAGATAGGAATACTGTTGTCAAGGGCACCCAGCAAAAGTAGAGCAAGGGTAAAACCTGAGCAGTTAACGACCTCACCGAAGGATGTGTTGCTTTGTAATACAGGTTTTGTCTGGGGAAACTTCAAGGCCTAAGGAGTTTTCTGCTTGATCTCTCCTTTCTCCTCTTGTATGTCTTAATATGACTAAACACTTTATAGCAGCCTGCCCAGATTTCTCTTCGTCAGTCTGATTCTGCAGTAAGACAAAATACAGTTCTTTACAACTGGCAGTTCACCCTAGCAGGAAAAGTTTGTAGATCATTGTGTAAATTTGGCATGCTATCTAAGCAGTGTTTAAATAGCAGTAGAAATAACCTTATATACAAAGCATCATTCATTTTTCGTACCAAAATGATAATTGCTGATTCCTTCCCTAGTTCAGAGATGGTTTTTTTTCATAGCTTTATTCTTCATTCTTTCTTTTAGGTGTCATCGCATTTGAGCATTTTACCAGTGATAAAACAGTCCCTTTCAGAATGAGACATTATCAATGATAGATATTTTAAAAACTCTAGAGCACCAATTTCTTGGCTGGTGATACCAGTTTTTCCTGGTTTAATTTTCAGCTGAAGTTGGTAAACCAGAGAGAAAAAAAAATAGCAGGTGGATTCTTCCTTCCACAACTATCTGTAAAAAAACCCTAAACCATTATATGTTTATGCTTCAACCAAATCTGACTATAAGCATGCAGTTTTAACTTAATATTTTTAATGTTGTAGGAGGCGAGCTGGCCAAACGGAAGCATGAAAAAGCCTGAACTTGGAGCCTTCCAAAGTCAAATGTTCCAAAGACATTTAAAAATTAAACCCCATATATTTCTGTGTTATCTGTGTCTTGATAACTCAGTTTCCAGAAAATACAGCTTCAAGGAGTCACATTTTCAAAATGAGGAGATACCTTTAAAATTTAAGGTGTGTGTATAGGGAAACACAATTCAGACATAATTACAAGATTCTAAGAACTAGGTCCATAGAAAGCAAAGTCAGAGGTATTTAAATTGTTGATCAAAAGCGACTGCTTCTAATCAGCACTAAAAATAGACTTAGTTTGGTGTGACTGAGTTTGTCTTACAGTTGTGTCCACTTCTCTCCTGAAAAGTGCCATCTGCTCAGAGGATAAACAACCTTTCATTTGTGCTCACTAATTTCCTGTCTTGGTTGATCCGAATTCTCCCCAATTTAAAAAAGGCATCTCTGTCAGTGAAGTAAGCAGACTTCATCCTGCTTCTGACCAGAAATTACAGTGAGAAAGTTTCTAACTGTATCACTTCAAGGATTTTATTTTCCAGTAATAGAAAAAATGGACTTGTCTCTCTCTCTTTCCTTTTTTTTTTTTTTTTTTAAACTGAAATCCTGTTACGGTCAGATCCTCCGTTTAGATAAAAACTTACTTAGAAATAAAGCTCCACCTCTTCCTTTTCCCCAGTAACATTGTTAGGGAGGTTTTTTTTAGGGCATCACCCTTATTTGTTTATAAATTAAATCTTTAACACTCCATCCCAGCGATATCTTGTCCACTTTGGCCTCAGCCCTGACAGAGGTGCATAACAGGTTGCATATCTAAACCAATAAAAAAGGAAACAGCACTTACAAAGCCTGCTATTCTAAAGAGCACCTCACACATGTTTTTCTCCAGGAAACACCCACTCTGTGTGTGAATCACACCCTGTCATGCACTACTACAGTGCACCCAGGCTTTGGTCTCCGGAGGTGTTTAGAGACCAAAGTGGTTTATTGGCATAAGGACTGATGCTTGAGAACTGATGCAGGAGAGTACAGTCGCATGCTTGCAGGAACGGGATTTTAGACAACCTGATTCCTTGTATGCATACAGCCATCTGGCAGAGTTGGCCTCACCTCTGGCTGGAGACTTCAGGCCCTATTTCAGCATAAATAATGGGTTGATAAGATTCAACAGAACAGGGAGAAATACCTAGATGTTACAGTTTTGTAGAATGAATTCCAATTCCTGCAGATTTGTGTTAAGTTGCTCTGCTGTTACTGGTTTCTACTCCTGGTATGAGCAACGTCCTTTTAGCTATTCTTGCCCAGTGGGAGAGGAAGGTAGGAGGGAATTTCCCTAAAGCCATTCCTTTCTAGAAAAGAAAAAGTAACACAGAAGTCTTCTTACCCATGAAGTAATTTTACAAGGAGGTTAGGATCAGACATCTGTCATTTAATGCTTCTGAGCTTTTGAGTCTACGCGGAGCCCTGACAAAGTCGCACGGTGCTCTCAGAGGGGTTGTGGTAGGTGCCTGTGGCCCAATTTGCTGCCTTCTTGATCACGTAGACCCATTCCGACAGGATGGACTAGCATGATCAAACAGCATCTGTGTGCCCTAACTGTTGCGTTGTCCAGTGCAGCCCAGTATACAGAGTCTGGGCCTAAGATTCATGGGAGGATGTATTTAGTCAATAGAAAAACGATTTTTAAATCCAGAAGCACGGTTCTGTTTGATAAGCCAAACCAGCACCCTCCATTCAAAAATCATAACGTTGGACTCATTGCCTTTACTTTCAGGTGGCCATCGTAGTTCTCTTGTTATATCATATTCTGAGGGCCTTTTAGTTTGCATTTTCAAATCTTTCTGTGTATCCGTGAGATGTTGTCTTGTATGAGAAATCTGATGATCTTTCATAATCACATGACTCTGAGCTTAGACTGTAAATATGAAATAGTTGGGCATTTTTGATAAAATCACAAGGAGGGCAACCCTTTCTAGTTCAATTACACAAATGGCTGTAGGCAGCCTGTATAGATCTTATCGTAGCAAACTGACCAAAGCTCCTGGAGTCCTAACTGCTGCACTTCTTAGTATCTTATATGCATTAACTACATTACTGCGATATTTTGCAATTTATGTTCAAACATTATTATGGGGAGCTGATTTGGTCAGATATTCTGTGGTATCATTTTATGAAAGGAAGTCTGATTCATAGGTCTATTCTGATGATGGTTTCACAATCAGTCTAAGCTCATTTAGGGCTGCTGCTGCTGTCCTTTCCTCTTTTCTCTCCCCACTCCCATCCCCTGTAGTCCCTTTGTATCCTTTGTCCAGGGCTAGCAACTGTGCAACTAGTATGACTATTTTTCTTTTTGTGAGGTTAGTTTTGAGTTGGGTCAGCTTGTCTTGCTCACCAGTTTATCTGAGTGTCCATGCTGGTGTACAATCACTGTCAAATGCAAGGGAGCGGGCAGGATGGAGTGACTGGGAGCATGCAGAGGTGCATATTTATTCCTTCACAGTAATGGAGTGGATAAACTGATCAAGAAACTGCATCCAAACAGTTGATATTGATCCCCATCAGATATGAAACTGAATTTCCTGCAAATTTGGAGTATTTTCTGGTTGATTGGCTTTGGATCTGATTCACCCATCATTTTTCTAGTCCACCTTGCAACAAGGGCTGGGAGACCTTGCTAGTCAGTGTTAGTGCTTCACTTTGAAAACACAAAAGTATGACATGTTTTTCTGGACTTTCTGACCACAGCTTAACTCTTTTCATGAGATGACCCCCCAGATCTTGCACATGGTGTTGATGTTATCAACGGGTTGTCAATATGGCCTTGACAGTGATCACTTATAAGCACAGCAGCATGTATATTGAAGCAATAGGTGTGGAGTGGCAGGAGTTACAGTAGCGTTACTTGTGTCTAATTTTCATTCATGTCTATCACTACTGAATAATAAGATGGAAAATTGCAAGGCATTGGTGATTTTGTACTCAGATGTGGCATGTCACGTAAGCAGCATAATCCCTGCTTTCTGAATTAAATTCTCATGAGACTGTAAGCTCTCCTAGAGCTTATATTCAGATAGAATTAACTTCATGAATGACCAGCTCTAGGGTTTGGAGTCTGAGGTATCATTTATGGGACTTAAATGAAAGAGAGTCCAGTTTATGAATATGGGATGGCCCTGGCTATTGCATATGCATGGAGCACTTCTGTATACATGCAATACAGTCTCCAAACATGTACACAGTCCAAAGTCATTGCTTATCCTCTGAACGTGCACATAAAGTTTGCTTTACCTGCTGAGGAAATCCGTGGAGCATCTGGCATCACTTCTGCACAGCAGCAGCCAGCTGTCACTTTGCAAACTCAACCTGGAGTGTGCAACCTGCAGGTCTATGCCTGAAGGTGTTTGCACACTTAAATGACAGGTTCCAGCTGCAGATTTGGGTATGATTTAAATTTAAGAATCCTTTAAATTCCATGTATCTTAATATCTGGGTCAGGCCTACCCTCAGTCTTACTGATCTAACAAGGACTGGGGAGCTTCATAAATACGTGCATCACCCTGAACATGGGAATAACTAAGTATATCACTGAATTGTCAGGTTGTGTGGGTAGAACAGGATAGCACTTCTGCCCTGGGTGAAGAATTAGAAACTATTTTGAGAATAAGAATATTGAGCCAGAGCCCTATTCTAAATCAGCACTAGCAAAGTTGCACTGACATTAGGTCTGGGAATTGCTAAATTTAGGTGTGGACTGGTGTGAAAAATACTACTAGCTCAGGGAGTGCTGCTAAAAGCTTTGGTGTCCAAGTGCTTGTTGTAATCATCAGAGCTGTGTATGGTAGGAGAGAAGAGCTAAGATCCCTGATTTTATTAGCTGTTGGCCAAAGATGCAGAGTTTCTAGAGGAGGCAGAGATAAATCATAGAATCATAAAATGGTTTGGGTTGGAAAGGAACCAAAGATCACCTAGTCCAACCCCCCTACCATGGGCAGGGACATCTTTCACTAGACCAGGTTGCTCAAAGCCCCATCCAACCTGGCCTTGAATACTTCCAGGAATGGGACATCCACAACTTCTCTGGGCAACCTGTTCCAGTGCCTCACCACCCTCATCATAAAAGATTTCTTCCTTATGTCCAATCTAAATCTACCCTCTTTCAGTTTAAAACCATTGCCCTGTGTCCTGTCACTACAGGCCTTGATAAATGTCTCTTTCTTATAAGCTCCCTTTATATTTTGAAAGGCCATAATAATGTCTCCCTGGAGCTTTCTCTTTTCCAGACTGAACAACCCCAAAAGGGGGAATGAGTTTCTGCTTTTATACAGCATAAATAAGATCCATTGCAAACGCTTCCCTACAGTGTGTAAATGCAAGATGTAATAAATTTCACAATGTAATATAATATAATATAATATAATCTTCTATTACAGTTGAGATAAGGTGATTTTAGTGAGTGGTTGAGACATAAGTTCGTAAGAACTCCAACAGTGTGTCTTTCCAGTCTAGACTCATGAAAACTTTCAGCTGGTAGAGGGGAAGAACTTGAAGCCTACATTTTAAAAGAGAAACTGTGTTCTTGCCTTTATTGTTAGGCACAGAGAATTTTTTTTTTCACCAGCCTTAATGAAAGAGCAGTCAGCAGGAGAAATTTCAAGAAGCCACTAGCCATTTCTTGTTTACCATCGTCTCTTTCAACCTTTCCAAAATCTTTGTTTTCAGAGAAGTTTCCCTGTTGGGCAGATTGGCTCCAGCACTTACAAGTCTAATTACAGCCTAAAGGGTTGGGTAGATCTTTGAAGTGAAGTGTATGCTGCCATGTAGGGAGATCTTGCTGCTGATGGAAATGCGTGTAGACTAGCAAGAGGAGACATATTCCTACTATAGATCCAAATAGTTCTGGGGACTGGGAAAATTATTATGAACAGGAGATAAAAAATCTTATTGTTACAATACAGTGGTTTATTTAGTGTTCTGGAGGCTTCCTGAAGTCCTTGTGTCCTTGCTCCCAAAGATCTGGGAGGTAGAGAAAAGCTGAAATAAATACTCTCAACATTCACATGCTTTCTTACAAAATTCGCACTTAATCAAGTACCAAAGAGGGATAAGCAGCCACTTCTGCTATTATCTCTCATACCTGCTTGCTATTGGATACTAAGGTTATTTTAATACTCTTCAGAAATTCTAGGAATTCCTCAACTTGTTTTGTACGCAGTTGTTCTGCTGCCTGCTGGCTCTGGGCAGGCTCCTGGAATGCAGCTGGCCACATGCACATACTGGATGGTTGGTTTGTTTTAGGCACATGGAGAGATTAGGATCAGAGGTATCTTCTGTCTTGCCCTGTGTCACAGGAATATGTGTGCCCCACTTGAAAAGCATTGGAAATTTAGCAAGTACATAGTCGATGGCGGGCAATCTGCATCCTCTATTGGATGGCTACTTCCTATGCCTATCCAGGACTTTACTAATCTTCTGCTCTCTCCCACGCCCTGATCCATCTCAGGGTTTATAGAGCATATGCAAATAAAGGCTGCTTTGTGTTGGCCTGGGATGGGATGCATCTTGTCTGAAGAAGCACCTGTGGGCCTGCAGGCTCCTATGTTTGTTTCTTCCCTAACTGTAGCTGTATCACCTCTTCATAAAAACTTGCTTTGCTATGACATAGCAGGTTGACAGTCCTTCGCCTTTGTACTTGCATGAAGGACACCTAGAAATCCCAGGTAACATAGGCACAAACCAAGGAGCAGAGGATGTTACTCAGCCCTGTTATCACTGCCAAGCTGATGGATGTGAAAAGAGAAGGAGAGGCACTGGTATGATTTTATACCACCTCAGATGGTGCTGCTTTCTCTTTAAAGGGCAGGACAGTGACAGTCTCCAGGCTAAGAAACCACTGAAACAAACTAGGAGCAATCACACCTCTCAGGGTATAAAATTCTCCAGACAGCTGCCAAAGCATATCTGTCTTCCCCACACATGTTCACGCCAGTTCCAATGAAATCTGTTTTTAAACTGATCTGAAGTTAAAAACATGCAGCTCCTGTATGTCAGTTAGCTTATGAAGGAGTGCTGAGCACTTCACATTGTCGTTTACAGCAGCACAAAGAGCGCACCATGTTGCCTAATCAGGATGTCAGTGATTTGCACCCACACTGGGCTGACCTAAATAATTGCATGGTTTGCAGGACAGTAGCAGACAGGACATAGCAGATGGGAAATCACTCAGTCCTGTGTAGCTAGTGATGCAATGGAACAGTGATTTATCAATTGCACTCTTCAGTAAATCACCACTGGCTTGACTTCCTGCATTTAACAAGCTGCTCATTAACTGGGAATATAATAACAGGTTTGGAAGATTTGTGACATATTCATGTTTAGAATGCTGTATTTACTTCTGAAAATTCACTTACATTTTTTCATCCGGCAGGAACATTCTTTCCTCACAAGGGTCTAAACAGGAATGCTGTTCTATATAGTATCCCTTGTGTGTCTAGCAGATCCACTGCAGACTCTGCAAAGTTCCAATTCCTATCCAGATTATTCAATACACTGTTGCTGATTTTTCTCTGTAGCCTCTAGTGGGAAGTGGTGAGCAATTGCATTGTACATCACTTGTTTTTTATATTATTATTATTATTATTATTTTCCCTTCCTTTTCTGTCCTATTAAATTGTCTTTAGCTCAACCCACAAATTTTACTTCCCCCCACCCCCCAGTTCTCTCCCCCATCCCACTGCAGGGGTGAGGAGTGAGTGAGTGGCTGCGTGGTGTTCAGCAGCCTGCCGGATTAAACCACGACATGCTTTATTTGCATTTCTAGTTACTGCAAACCTGCCTTCAAATGCTGTTGCCTGGTTAACAGCCATGTTGGACAAACTAGTATGGACGGTCTTATGGCGTCTGACCTGAACTAGACCTAAATAACGTGGCAGTGAGCGTGCTGTTCTTGGTAAAAAATGTATAGGTTCTGTTTGTCTGTGCTGATTCCCCCACTAGTACTCTCAGGCCAGACTTACTGCGTGGGCAGAGGACACCAAGAGCTCCAACCTCTGTAATAGCTCTGCGTGGCGTGGCATGCTCTTACCTCTTCCAGTCACCATTGCAACTGCACCCAGCCCCAATTCTAACTACAAACGCTGAAGTGGCAAACTAGACATTTCCCATGTGGGCAAGGCTTGTGTAAGACCTGTAACAGCCACTGAGACTGATAAACCAAGCTTCCTATTCTTCCAGGGAAAAAAAGCAGAGGAATGGCAGTCCTGGATGAGCCCAGAAATCTATCTGTCCCATTGTATTATCTTGGACATTGGCCATTAGCAGCTGCTTAGACAAAAACGTAAGAAACAGGGGTAATACTGTTACTCAAATACTGGGTAATATCCTCCCAGTTTCTTGCAATCTGCAATTATGAGAGTCTTCTGTAAAGTGGCCCTTTGAACACATTCTCCAGCTGGAATATATCCTACAGTTCTCTAAAGCTGCTTTCTAAGTTTGGAATATCTTCCAGCAGAGAGTGTCTCTCCTTCCTTCTCTAAGTTTATGACTAAATTCTGCAAGCTGCTTTCCAGAGGTGTGGTAGGGAGAGTTGTCCAAAGTATAGCGTAGTAAATGGATATGGATGTTGGCAAGAGCTGTGGTTCCCAGCCACTGCTGGCTGGAGTGTGGGAGCTGCAGATGGTATGGATGTATGATCCTTGCCTGCCCCTCTGCCCCAGATTACCGCTGTGGAGAAAGCATGACACACACAAAAAGGATGTGTTTGCTCCTCAGCCATGGCAGTTCACAACTAACTTACTGATATAAATTTGCCAAGAAGAGGTTAACTAAAGCAGAATATGTGTTCCAGCTGCTCCCATGAATTCCATTTTAGCTTGTCAGGATTTTCTTTCCCTGTTCCATTCACATTGTCATGTAACTAACACCTGGTTTATTTCCCCCAAGCCCCACAGAATGCTGATTCTTGAGGACATTTAAAAGCAGGGTATATCCAAGAGATCTGCCAAAGCTCGGGCAGGAGGACCGTAGATTTTAAGTCTGGGACAATGCTGTGTCCTGTTACAGGGAGAAGCAGATTTTGCAGGATGGAGTTTCCTTAGGGTCACATCTCAGACTGAAATACAAACCCACACAGGAACTAAGAATCTTCACCAAATCCATCCCCTCCCTTCCAAGTGCAACATGCACTTCTCTGGTCTGTCCTCTCCAACATAAACTCAGGGCTGCCTGTAAAATCAATTATGATTAATTTTAATAATAAAACTAATTCCTCCTTCTACCTAAACAGCCTTCCAAAATCTCGGAGAACAAAGCTGTCAAGAGCAGATCTGCTATGAGAATCAAAACCACTGGAGCCCTCCTCTTCCTCCAGCAGTGAGCCCTTCAGGATAGTATTTGTGTTGCCAATTGCATGAAGTGAACACTAGTTTCGTGTTCAGCTTCTCTATCCCAATCCAAAATGACTCTGCACGGCACAAAAGGTCCTTGCAGGGACAGGATGAGTGAGTACCACAGGCATGAGAGATGTTAGTCTCATCACCTAACACAGGTGCTCTGGAGTAAGAGATTGGGGTGGTGTAGGAATCTGTATGGAGTGGAGTCACATGTGCCTAGATCCTTCACTGTCACACCAGCTCAGCAAGGATACCCACCTGAGATTACACAGAATTTTGGAGAGAGGCTGTGGGCATGTTTTAGGTTTACTTGGAGCCTGAGCTGTAGTAGTCAACATGAATTCTCAGTATAAATATTTCCCATTAAGCTTCCTTTAACCTACTTCGGGTTTTATTTTTTTGCACTTGTCTGTTTGAAAGTTTTGTGGTTTTACCACTGTAACTTTTGCTTTTATTAAAAAAGCCCTTTTTCAAATATCATGCTTTACCACTCCGTGTGGGAAAATCCACAGCACTGTCAGCCTTTATCAGATTTCTTGCTCAGTGAGGTCAAGTGGTATTTGGATATTATGTCTACAAAGGAATGGAAAAAATATACTGCATGTAAACTGAAAGTAGTTTCTGTTTTAAAAGTCAGGGTGAACACAGAAAAAAGCTGTTAAATAGTTTTTGCAAAAGCCAGAAACTATTACATATCTAGAGATCTTTCACCTGCTCTATTTCCAACTTTTAAGAAAAAAGCATCCAGGAAGGAAATGGCTTCCGGAACACGGGAACTCTCTGAATTTCCCACAAGTCTAGGACATGCAAAATCTGGAATGCTTTATTTTAGAGGTCTTACCTTTTGAATATAATCTGTGACTGTATGTTCTAGTCTTTATTAGCTAGAAGCAAGTAAGAGGGTAAATCTCAACATAAGTATATTAATAACATTAATTTAATTTTTATACATATATGTATGAATTTATATTTTTATATTTTAAAAAGCAGTGAGTTTCCTTTGTTGGCTGGTAAACTTGAGTACCCATAATGACTTCAGTTTAGCAGATCAAATCCATTCTTAGGCAAGTGTAGTGAAGAATTATTTCTTTCTCCCCTGTCCTCACTTTAAGTCCTTTATGCAATATACTTTCCTGTAGTAAATGAAAGATCCAGCTATACTAGATCTCCCTGGCCCTAAGAAATCAGAATGTTTGCTTTTGGTTGGATAATATTTCTAAGGAAGAATAGTGAAATTTGAGTAATTAAGTTAATTCTGTGGCCGGTATGTAAATACTCATAATCTCAAGCAAGCAAACAGTGCTAAGAAATTACATGGAAGCCTCCACAGTATGGGAGCAGCCTGTTAACCTGCAATGTCTCAGTTACATGCAGACATTTTACAAGCATGTATGTGTGTAGTAGGTTGTATGGATAACAACCTACTACAATCTACTAAAATATGGCCTAATACCACTTAGCAGTTACATTAGTAGCAAATTTGATCTATAGATTATTCACCTGCTTTTAGCTAATTGATTACTCAATGCTGAAATATCACAGAGCTAAATGTATCTTTATCATGAAATAGAAATGGTGCAGCTGCAAGGTTAAAAGACCAAAATCACAAGGTGGGCCTGATGGGTAGTTCACAAATACGGATAGTTGACAAATATTTACTCAGCTTCTTGGCATGTTATTTTGGCCTACAGTAAGGACCAGTCTGCAGCATCCACATTGTCTAAAGCTAGCTCAAATTTCTGTACAGAGCTGCATCATTTCAGTGTACATGCACAGCTGAGATGAGAAACAGCTATTGCTTGACTTTTAGTCCTCTATTCATATTATTCCTCTCTGTAGGTGACTTAATTAATTTGCCTCTCCATTAACAACTATGTTCTGGTTCCTATAATGTAGGTCAACTAATTAAGATATATAAAAATATTTCCCCAAGGTCATTTGTTTTGGGAACAATGAATGTGGGACAATTCCTTATATATGAAGAGAACAGATCATTTCAGAACAAGCAAAATATTATAAATGGTGACTTAGGTGGTGCAATATATTTCTAACAAAGATACAGTCCTTCTGCTCAGAACTTCCATAATAATTTGAGCAAATCCATTTGATGTTGCAGCAGAATAGAATCACCTAGGCAGGCAATTACAATATCTTCACTAAGGGACACTAATTTCCAGATGAGACGGAGCGTACAACCTAAATCCCTTATGCTTCTCAAAGTTAGTTAGTTGCAGCCATGAAATGTACTTTAAGAACAATCATTGTTCTTTCAAGGATTGCTCTCTTTCATTAAAAAAAAAAAAAAAAAAGGAATATGTGTCAGAGAATTCAGAAATGTTTTCTGTATTAACTAACAAATATAAAGTTCCATTCAAACAAATGTTCTTATGTCCAGAATGATCTTTCATTCCACTTTAGGAAGTAAAGTACAGCAACTGACTCATTACTTAAATTTCACTTGAGCTGTTGCACAAGCTCAGCTGAGAATACTTCTCAAGTAGAAAAGGCACTTTTAGCCCTGTGAGAAATGAAAAAAAATTCCTCTTAAAAGCAATTATGTAGGTGGAATGGAAGTTTCCTCTATGCAGCAGCTGACATGCTGTCATTTCTTTTGATTCCATAGCACAGAGATCATTTTGAGATTTTAAGATTAGACCAGTCTTAGAATTTATTGTAGCAATTTCTAATTCAAAACTGGATGTGCTATTTATTGCTTGTTCTATTTACACCAAGACAGTGAGATTTTCACCATTTACTACCTACAAAGGAGATACCATTGCAAAAAATGTAATTTTGTTATATTTTATTTACATTCAGAAATAGAAATTTGACAACACTTAAGACTAGCCAGAGTGCTGGGCCAAGAAGGTCTTTACCACTGTACTCATTTTTGCAGGCCAGTAAATTTTTCACTCACATCTCTTATGTCCAACTCTATCCAATGTTGATGTTTATTCTAAGTATATGTATCTGTTGCACTGCACAAAGTTCTGTTCAGTCCTTTCTCTTGTTTTTGAAGCCTCAGGTGTTAAAAGAGCCAGTATTTTCAATTTAAGTAGATCTCTATCTAAATTAGATATATTTATAAAAGTGATGTTTATTTTATTTTTATTAATTTAATAAATTCAGCTGAGCATTTTGCTCTTGCACACTGGTATTCTGCTATTTCAGCTGTTGAAAATATTAACTTTTCATCTTCCAGGCACCATGCATTTTTGCAAGACAGATATGGAGTACCCATGTGCGAGTGCCACTTTTGCTGGCTCCACATCAGTCATGCAGACAGGTTTTCTGTAGTGTAATAATTTTGGAGCACCAATTATGATTTATGGGTAGGGTTTTTTTGTTTGTTTTTGGTTTGTTTGGTTGGTTTTTTTTCAGAAAAGGTCACTGGTTTAATTCTATTTGATGGCTCCAATTCTTCTTCTGGGAAAAGACTTCTTATAAGGACAGGCACCTGTGATAGCAAATCCTGGCATAGAAAGAAGATCTGTGAATGGGAGTGAGCCAATGAGTTTGTTAGAAAAGAAGCACAGCTACGGAAACAAAAATCCTGAATTAGTTCTATGTTGCCATCTGAGCAGGATGCACAAATAGTAACTGTATGAGCAAAAAGCCATTGAGATTTAGCCAGAGGAGATATTAATAGGTTGTGGTAGTCTCTAGTTATTATTTCTGCTTAGTGCTTCATTATATTTGACACGGGTTTTTAAGGTAGCACATATCACAGCAGAGAAACCATTTGACACTGCTCCTGCCAGAATTATTGTGATACAGACCTGCATAACCATAGAATAGAATCATGGACTCATTTAGGTTGGAAAAGACCTTTAACATCATCGAGTCCAACCATTAACCTAGCACTGCCAAGTCCACCATGTCCCTAAGTGCCACATCTACAGGTCTTCTAAATACCTCCAGGGATGGTGACTCAACCACTTCCCTGTGCAGCCTATTCCAATGCTTGGCAACCCTTTCAGTGAAGAAATTTTTCCTAATAGCCAATCTAAACCTCCCCTGGTGCAACTTGAGGCCATTTCCTCTTGTTACTTGATAGAAGAGACCGACCCCCACCTCACTACACCCTCCTTTCAGGTAGTTGTAGAGAGCGAGAAGGTCTCCCCTCAGCCTCCTTTTCTCCAGACTAAACAGCCCCAGTTCCCTCAGCCGCTCCTCATAAGGCTTGTGCTCCAGACCCTTCACCAGCTTCGTTGCCCTTCTCTGGACATGTTCCAGGACCTCAATGTCTTTCTTGTAGTGAGGGGCCCAAAACTGAACACAGGACTCGAGGTGCGACCTCACCAGTGCCGAGTACAGGGGAACAATCACCTCCCTGCTCCTGCTGGCCACACTATTTCTGATACAGGCCAGGATGCTGTTGGCCTTCTTGGCCACCTGGGCACACTGCTGGCTTATATTCAGCCAGCTGTTGACCAACACCCCCAGGTCCTTTTCCGCTGGGCAGCTTTCCAGCCACTCTTCCGCAAGCCTGTAGCGCTGCATGGGGTTGCATGACCTGACACACCTGGGGAGCTTGGCCAGCCATTCAATTATGTTTCCTTTTTTTCTCTTATTAAGGAAGAAGGAAGGAGGAAGAGTTATTAATATATAATGGGCTGGTACAAGTCTTCTTGATGGTCACTGTAGTAAGGACCTTCCTGGTAGTGTGCTCTCAGTTACCAGAAGAAGCCAGCTCATACAAATACCTATTGACAAAGTTTTGTTGCAATAAGGCAATGCAGAGCAGGATTAGTTTATACTTGGTTAGCAAGATTGCTAGCTGCTATTTGCACAGTCCAAAGGAATATAAATAGCTACATTTGGTCTAAATGTCAGCACAGGCAGTGACAAGATAGAGAAATGCACCACTACAAGTGAAGGGTGCTAATTAATACCAGCATTTACCTCAGTTTCAAGGTTTCACTTACGACATTGGCTAAAACCAAGTCTCTTCCTGATGCTTTGCTGTCCTTTGCAGCTCCTACATTCTCACCCCTGTTGGAGAGAATCCTTTATGCAGTCATTTTTTTACTTCACTTCAGCATGGCATGACTAACCTGCCAGTGGTCAGAGAGAGCACTAATGACAAAGCAGAAATAGTTTTCCTATTACTTTCTCCTTTCTTATCACCCTTATTGTGCTGGCACTGCAATGCCTCTCAAAGCCAGGAGTGGCAGAAAGTGGCTCAGTGTGCGATAATCTCAGTAGTGCTGCAGGGCTACAGGATGCCATGGTTGCCAAAGCAAGAATAATCTGCCCAAAGCGAACTGATGTGAAATCACACCTGTGGGAAATGTGGTCTTAGTAGTAATGAAGGCCATGATGTTTCATGAGAAACCCAGATCAATAATTCAAAGAAATGTGAGCTAGTTCATGCACTTTAACTGTTTCCCATAACAAGAAGTTTCCTTTGCTGGAGGAACATCTGACAACATCACATCAGTGGGTCTGTGTGTGATCTCTTCCTGCCACAGCCACATCCTAATTCTGCCAAGTTACGGTAGCTGCAAAGGCTCTGCCATACAGAGTGCTTTGCCAGGTTAGTGGTGGCTGAGCCCTCTCTGCTAGGACACATAATAAACTCCCTCCACAGAGGGAAAGCTGGCCTTGCTTTCCTGAGCAGTGTTTCACGTCACTGTTTCCACACCAGGAAAGCTAGTGGGTCAGGTATTATTGGGACCAGAATATTCCACCTTTGGAACTCTTCTGATTTGTTGAGTCTCTCTTTCTTTGGGGAAGGAGCAAGTATACTCCAGTGGAATTAAGGTTTACTGGCAACAAGGATGCCTACAGGTAGGATCTTACAGATTTCTCGGACTCCGTGGAAACCTTAGACCTTCAGGTCAGATGCCTAATCCTTCACCATCTGTGTTGAGATGACCTGCTTACTTGGCAATGATCTTGGCGAGGAACTATCCTTGTGAGAGCTGCCCATAAACTTCAGCCAATTCAGTTTTGTTGTCTTTGGAGTGCTGCCATCCAAACCACATACTTTTGTAAATGTCTCTGAAATGAAAGAACAATGGAGTGTGGAAGATCTCCCCTCTTCTTTACCTCACACAACCCAGTTCCACCTGGTTTTTCTCCAGTTTCCAGTCACCAAGGGGACTGTTTGGGTCTTTCCTGTAATCACAACGCTGAGTCCAAAGTCAAGGCTGCGAGCTGCTTCTATTTGGAAATTACCTCCGAATCCTCTCACACACAGCCAACTGCAACAAGTGTGTTTATAGGATGCAAGTTCTCATACTTACTGGCCAAACCATGAACAGTCCCTTAGCACCAAGGGCAAGATTTCAAGTGGTCTCTCCTGGCTCCATCTCCTTTCTTCATGTTTCTCTGTGAAGGGGAAAGCAAATACAAAAGCAGGTGGGGTGGCAGATACATCAGTGTTGCATCTGCTGCGTCCTCCAAGAGACCAGTCCCTGGTTTAGGCTAGTGAGGAAGGTGAGTGGCAGCACTGGAGGCTGCAGAAAAGCCCTCTGAAGCTGATAGAAATCTGCATGAAACTTTGCTATGTAGTTTGGACATGGACACAGAAAAAAGAGAGACACTGAATGAACTGTGAGCTAAGTTTAAAACTCTAACTACAGTAAGGGCCCGTATCTCTGCTCTGCCATTGATTAGCTTATGTTCTTAATTTTTCTGATATGCTTTTTTGTTCCTTCACTGTTTCACCTTTTGTTTAATTTCTGATATTATTGACAGAAACATTAGGGTGAACCCTGGTGCCTGTACTTTCTTCTTAGCAGTTAGAAAGACAATGGATTAGTTGCATTTGTCTTAATTTCTTATCTACGGACCAATGTCCTTTTGCTTTTAGAAACAATGTATGTTTGCATTTGCAGTATTAGCTTTGTCCAAATGTTGGACAATGTAAAGAGGATTTATGATGAGGCTGGTCACCAGAAAATGACTTCTAACCTAGTCATCCTTGCTGAGACCATACAAGGGAAAAAGGGAGTTGGAAGAACCACCTGTGACAATAGTCCTGTCAATTGCTGCATCATATTTTCCTTAAACTTGATACTCGCAGCAGATGCATGCTGAGTTACCCTTCCTGCCCCATGACATCCTGGAAGAGATGACCATTTCACATTTCACCCCTCATGGCTTGATGTGAATCAGATGATGTCACTACTGGTTTTCTAGGCCATTAGACTATCTCAAATGCCATTAAATCCCTTGTGCCATATAGTGAGCTCCCTACTTCATCATTTACCAACCTAGCATGCTCACACAGTGAGCATAAAAGTATCTCCTTTATACCCTCTTAATGCTTTCCTCCACAGCAACAAGACACACTTATGTAGCTTTTTAATTTACTGTTCTTAAATTGCATCTTTGTCAGGGCAATTCTAAGGTCTGTGGAAGGTCCTCGACCAAGTGCACAGCTTTATATTGTTAACAGTTTGACAAGAGAGTGATTAATGTACAACAACCTTTAATGTTTGAGATTTTGCTGCTATGGTTATTATTTGGAGAGCAATTCAGGTAAGTTACTCTGGGAGCGCTGGAGCTAAGGAAGGCTCTTTTCTGATGGGTTTGTGCTGAGTGTTCCTGGTGGCTGCTGTAGCACCAACCCTGTTAGAGAAAGAAATACAGAATAACACTTTCAGAAGAATAGTGTTGTAATGATATAAAATAACATCTGGAGACTGTGGGATGGTTACAGATAGAGATGGATGGATTATATCATGCAACACTTCCAACCAGTGGCAGCCTTGGGAATAGAATTTGCACCCACCAGCAATTTGCAGAAGCATGAGAGGTATTCTGCTTTGGGGACAGTGGGAGGCTTAAGCATACAGCTCCTGTGTTCCAAGTAGGAAATCCCAGAGATGTACTTGGCCATGGGTACTAAGAGGCAAGTGTAAAAACAGCTCTAAAGCATGTGTGCTGAGTCTGACAGAATGCTGGATGTTTGGTCAAATTCCTCTTTTTTCACGTGGACACAATTTGTGGGTGGTAAAAGACTAAAGTTAAAAACAAAAAACCAACAACAACACCCCCCTCCCCCAAACCCCTGAGCAGCGAAGGTCTTATTTAGGCAGCAAATCCTGCTCTCTCACTGTGGAGAAGTATTGGAAAATGATTATCCTTTATGTACAGACTCATGGTTTAGAGATATGAAGCTCTTGAACTCTAACCAGGAGCTGGAGGAATACCATCATGGTTTTGTCTCCGTTTCATTGTCATTGAAACTGAGATGATAAAATGGTTAGCACCACCTTTACAAGCAGTGAAAGGATTAGTTAAACAAGTTTTTCGTAACACTTAAAAAGCTAAGGCATTTGCTCTTAATATAAGTTTACATACAGAAATAAGTTAAATAATAAAATCAAATCTTCTTAAAGAATTGTGTTAGATTTTATGATAACCCCATAACTACAATAGCAGTATCTTAGGAGTCCCACAGAACTTCCTCTAATAAAACATTCCTCATACATGATTTTTTTTTTTTTTTAATGCTCTGAATGGACAAAGTTTCCAAACAAAATTAGGATTAGTAAATCAATTAAAAAACCAGGTTTCTTAAAATGGGGATTCAAGAGCTGGTACTCTATGTTAAACCAGGATTCAGAAAAGATTAAAAGAATTCATTTTTGCTTCATCTTTCATAGAAAGCTGGATAGTAAAATATCCTAAAGGCCTCTGTTCTACTTATTGGATTACATTCAGTTGCGCTTTTGACAGGCACCACACTGTTGTTTGTTTATGACAGTTACTAGGAAACCTATGGACTAATAATTTGCGTTTCAGGTATAATTGTTAGCTAAGGGTTGGGTTTGCTTCAGAGTCAGTCCTGATGTAATCTGTTAGCTAACAGACTAAATAACATCTGAAAGATCTATGTCTTATTTCCAGGTAAATAAGCATCTTTCAACAGTAAGATGAACTTAAAATCAAAGATTAATTTAAAACTTAAAAACATTAAGTTTCTGTGGTGACTATGTCACACCTGCTCTGTTGTGTTTTTTTAAACAATGCACCAGCTCTTTGGAAATGTGAATTGTGAGCATTAAATAAACCTCATGAAGTTTCAATTGCTGCAACATGAAATTTTAGGTCTTCTGGATCTGGAGAACAGAAATAATAAACAGAATTTGAGGTTTCCTTAAGATAAATTTAGGTTAGAACTGAAGTTAAAGATGGTATTTCAAAACTTATAACTGATGGAACAACCTTTTCAAACAGTGTCAAACCTGTTCTCCAATTCATGAAGTAAGTGTGGAGCAGTAGTTCTTAGGTCTACCAAGGGAACCAAGAATATAACCATGCTTTGGCTCTGAAGAGTGCTAAAAGTTAAAATAGTCTGTGTATCATTGCAAAGACCATAGCTGTGTACACAGGTAGGATGTATGCACAGTTTCTATGGCCACACTGTTGTGCCAATGCAAATATGAAGTTTGCAGAGGAAGTTATACTTGCATGTGTCTGTTTTATTTTATCTGCTATTAGCTGCCTACCTGGACAACTGAATCTCCACTTTTCTCTACTGAAGCTGATAGCCAGAGTGACAAATAAAATTTGAACTGCTTAGTTTGAATTAGATAGTGACCACCAAACACCTGTCTGATTCAACAAGTTTCTGCCACTAGAGTTTGTGTTGTAGCTCAATAACCATTAGTGGCTTGAGCTTGATGAGGTATGTTAGTTCAGTTTATAGCCAGCCTGCGTTTTTGACTCCAGAAACAAGTTGTGCATTGTCCTCATGATTTCTTTGCAGCATTGCCCGTGATAGTGATGCTAGAACAGTAGCAATCTGCTTGTCCCCCTTTGCATCTGGTCTGTGCAGTAACTTCAATAGCTGTTAAAAGGAAAGGCATATTTAACCATAAAAGTTTTATTTCTTTCAGTCAGCTGTAAAAGCAAGTGCTAATGTTTGTAAAATAATGTTTTGGACATTTTTGCCATTGACTGTGCAATTCTCATGAAGGTGCATCAAAGTAGCATATATCTCTATCTTGTGAGGAGTAATCTAGTTCTCTGAGCATATCCCAAACATATTTTCCAGCTCAAAGGTGTGCAAATTCAGGGAAACGTGGATGGAGCTTTTACATGGGTTAGAGTCCAACACGGCTTGGCTTTATGAGATCATGCATAGTACTGCAGAATCCCTTTGCACCCGTGTTCACTCAATAGTATTGCTCAGTCATGAAGAGTGAGATCATTTTTTCCCTATTGCTAGATGCAGCTTTCCTGTGCATAAATATTTCAGTTTGAGATCAATGTGGAGTTAACTAATTGGAGTCAGGACTCCTGGAGCATACAGCGTACAGCTCTGACCCATTTCCCTACCTTGTGATAGACACTCTGCAATTTTGTCTTTACTTAAGGCATTAAGGCAAGATACCTATGAAATCCTAGTTATTTTATAACAAAATTTGAAACATTATGGGCCAGTTGAAGGTAAGGTCTAGTCTTCTCAGTATTTATAATGTTTCTCAAGCAGTGGTCCATAAAGCAGTAATAGCCTCCAAGACCAGAGTAAGTGGTCCCCACCTAGCCTGCAAAAACATATTGCCTTGAAAAAGAGTGGGTAAATCTGAAGCAAATCAATGAATCTATTTTAGTAACCAAGTAAGGTTTCGGTCAGTGCTTTTGCATTTCAAGCTGCCTGAAATGTGAGTATTTTACTTTCAAATGCCTGGCCATACCATTTAAAGGAGGCTTTATCAGAAGTGCGTTTGATTTATTAATCTCAAAAAGGACATCCTAAAAAGCGCAGAGGATGACAAAATCCCCTCACAGTGGATGCAACAGTGTAAATGTGGTTCATGATATAAAGGGCTAATGGGGTCTGGCTGATTACGTGACTGTTGTATGATATATAAAAACCAGGTAACCAGACATAGAACAAACTTCCCAGCAGGAGTGATAGAAGTCACTTTCCTGTCTCTATATTTTCCTGTAGAAAGCAGCCTTGAGAGGCTTCAAGCTTCGGGCACTAGGCAGCAGAGGAGCAGATTTCTATCTCCTCCAGTCTCTTGGAGAGCTTTTTACCAAAATAGCAGAAATCTGTATTTTTGCAAAAAAACCGCCATGGTTCCTGTAGCATCTACTCTGGAGGTTACCTTCCAGACACACCATCATGTCTTTGGCTGGTCAATGGCATGCTGGACAAGTACATTTCTAGGGGAAAACCTGGGATTAATGCTACTGATTGTATGTGTAAAGTGGCAGGTAGCTCCTGAGGTAGAAGGGTCTCCAAGCATAAGATATTTTTCTTCTTTCTACCCACCACCAATTTCATCCTTACCCTAACATATGTACAGGGAGATATGGGACAAATGCATGTGCCGGTATTGATGCCAATAGTTACCTACACTTCTACTAGCCTCAGGTTGTGTGCTGCTTATGACTGGCCATACTCCAGTTTCTCTAGACGTTACTTCCTAGTGTCCTTCTGTTGATGTGTTTTTGCTTGATGTAGCTGTGTGGTTACAGACTCTTGTGAAGCATGGACCAGGAAAGGAATAATAGGCATTAGTCCTTTTCTACTTGGACAAACTGCTCAAAGCTCTGGAAGAGCTATCCTGAAAACTTAGTGCATAAGAATATTAAAGAGAACATCTTCTTGAGAATATGGGACAACTCATGCATGAAAAAAGTTGAGGAATTTAATGCAATTTTATTTTAAAATCTAATTAGTTATTTGTCCAAAAGTGAATTGGTTACATTCATATTTCTGTGAAATAAATCAGGCATCTTCAAGATACATGTCTCCAAGTTACCTAGAAGCATTGAACTAGTATTAGAAATGAAAAGTCCAAAATATTGTATAAATATTTTATTCTAATTTACTTTCATGTTTTCAGACTTCTGACATCATCCTGTTGCCCGTTTTCACAATGTATTAAAGAAAGGAAGCCTGATCACCAATTTTGTTTATTACATAAGAGAAAGTAAAACAGAAATGTAACATAGCCTTGGGAAATATAAACCCCTTTTATTGAGTATTGTTAGTTATGATTAGAAGAGGAAATATTTTTTGTTTGCCTTCTGGGGCATTTAAAATCTTTTTATTCAAATTCGTAGGTATAAAAATAATGGAAGCAACCAAAATGAAGTTTAAAACGAGCTGAAAAAAAATAGTTCAAGGGATGTTCAGGACTTTTAAGCTTATCAACAAGGCACAATACTGAAGTATGGAGAAATGACCTTCGGAGATGCCACAGGAGGGTTTTTTTAATGTAGTTGGAGGCATAAAGAGGAATATACAAGGAAAAACATTTTTTCTTTCATGTGTGCTTTGTTGAACTGTTGGTAAACACTATAACTTTCCACCTTTCTTCTTTTTTAGCCACATAATCAATGAGCTGATAGAAACAGAACGGGTTTATGTAGAAGAACTTCAAAGTATAATAGAGGTAAGAAATTCTTCTGTAGTGACTTCTGGTGCTTAACCTCTAAGTCATCACTGCAGGTGCACATCCTTCATGGGCTGAGCACTCTCACCTCCCACTTAGTGTTTAGAATACACAGGCTCTGTTAGCAAGATAGCTCAGCCTTGGAGATGAAAAACGAGAAGGATGTTTTGAACATCTTTCCTCAGGGCTTAAAGGAAGAGGCACATTTTCTGATCCCAGCCCACAGAATGATAAATGTTGCATGGTTCTCAAAGTTAGGGACAGAGGAATAGTTAATAATGTGCCTTTTCAAAATATCATCAACAGGCTTCAGAAACAGCACCCTTGATTTCCATGGGAACAGACACTAAATTTCTGTGAATGTAAGTTTGGAAAATGATTGAGAAAAAAGAAGGCCCTCTTCCTCCTCTTGTTTATAGTCCCATGCAGTGTCTGAACACAGAAAAGAGCTGCTTACACCGCAAATATAACTCTTGAGCTTTTGAAACTCATAGGATACCAGCATACTCTGTGTGTGCGGAGTCTGGGGTCTCTAGTCTGTGGGAGGATGGAGGCTGAGTAGGGCTCAATCATGCTTGTATTTGGGTGGGACTTGAAGGACTGGGTAGTTTCTTTTTGCAACCATGTGATTGCTTCTTTATTGGATTTGATCTGTGGGAGCTGACAGCTCTGAGAATTGATATATTACTTTTGCGTTTAAATTCTGCACTCAGAATGTTCTTCTCTCAAAGTTTTTATTGAAGAAACACAATCCAGTTTCTACAAGAAACAACCGAATAATCAAGCCAAATACCACAGTCCAACAAATAAATCCAAAATTACCCTTTTGCAGTGAAGCAGTGTAGCAGAAAGATATGTGTCTGTCAAACTTAGCAGTTTCCATCCCTACACGACCAAAATGGCTTTTGAATCCTAGGGACATCATTTCATCTTTTTTGTTAATCCAGTAATCTGTCCATTTGTGGTTAAAAATGTGTTTGCACAGCTATCAGGGGTAAAAGCTCTGGGGAAAATTAGAAGCATCAGAAATTCACGGGAGCAACAATGAAGCCGGCATAGGAGAAGCCTTTATAAGCTCTGTTGAGAACAAAAAGCACATAGACTTTGGGGCTTTTCAGTGTCTCAGACACAGTACTTCTTCCCTGGTAAAAACAGGCTGGTTTTATTTTCCACTCTTCTCTGCAGGGATATGCTTCAGAAATGGACAATCCCAATTTAGTACATCTGATTCCATCTGCACTCCAGAACAAGAAGGAAATTCTTTTTGGGAACCTCCCAGAAATCTACGAATTCCACAACAGGCACGTGGCCTGCGCCCTCGGGTGCTACTGTCATTTCTACTCCTTTTATGTGGGGTGCTTTGTCATGCTCGCACATATGCAGGCAGGAAAAGTCATCCTCACTTGCCTCTGTGTGTTCTATAAAACCCATGTGTGGAGAAGACTTCTGAGATCATCTATTTAATCTTTTTTGTGAAAGATTATACCCTTTTGTGCATTTACTTGAGATTTCCCCTGGCATTATCCATTTTGAATGTCCCTAATGGCGACTATTTTACCACCTCTCTTGGTACACTGGTAGATGTCACAGGACTAAATGCCGATATTCTCTCTCTGGCAAAACTCCTCTGTGAGGAAGTTTTCTTAGTGTTCAGCTTATTTGTCCTATATTTCTGTTATCACATCAGAAGACATGATATATTTGATAGCACTTTTCTTAAGGAATTTCATCCTTCACATGATCATAAAACTTTCTTTTGGATAATAATGGCCCATAAGATGTAACAAACAGTTGAACAAAATAAATAAAAAGTCCCTCTTTTGCAAGTTTAAATATTATGCCAGAGTAGTTGATACACAGTAGAAAAATTCTTTTCAGTTTATGTATTATTTTGAAAGAATGTGTCTTCCATTTGGAGAATGACATTCCCCTCCCTTTGCAAGCCTGGTCTTTCTTTCTCTAAAGGCTTAATGCATTGACTGCCACTGCAGAAGCCTTTGGCTATATCCCATATTTTCACTGCTTGCTGATCAAGCAACTGCATGTGACAGACCTTTTCTGTCTTTTCTAGCTGTTCTGAAAAATCCTCATAACCAAATGGGAAGCAGGTATTTGGGCTTCATATTGGAAACAAATCTCAACAGCCAGAGGAACCAGAGGTATCAGATGCTTGTGAGCAGATGAAAACATAATATTGGTGATTCAGGCAATCATCTGTGAACCACGTCCCATTTTTCTAAAATATATACGTAATGTTTTTCTTTGTGTGTCAGAATTGTTACCTTCCCCATGGAATCCTCTTACTACAAAAATGTAGGCTTTCAGCTGGATTTACACAGAAACTAGCACACAGTGCGAGTAGGATGTTACATTACTGTTTGCTTTCCTTTCTCCCCCTCAGGATTTTCCTTAAGGAGATAGAAAATTGCATTGAAAACCCTGAGCTTCTTGCCCGATGCTTTTTGAAAAGAGTAAGTGAATCCTTTTGCAGGTTTGTATGAATATCTATGGTCTTATTCTGTAGTACTTACAGATTTACTCCTATCCTTTCACTCTGATTGCTTTTGTGAATGATGGAAACTCACATAGGCAGATATTCCCAAATTAAGCCACAATTAACAAGTGTGTATTCTGAAATCTGAAGCTTTATGTGGTTTACTGACAGGAAGAGATCTGTTACCGCTGTTTTACCAATGTATGTTAAGCCCTGGCTAAAAAACCCAAACAAACCAAAAACCACAACAGTCATCCAAATGTTTAACATGCTTTTCATATCAGACAAATCTATACCAGCAGTCTGATGTATGTCAGACACAACCCTACTGTAAGTAAGCAGAGAACAGTATCACAGCAGATTGCGCTGAGGGCAGACAGTACATCCTGTTCCTGGTTGATCCTCTCTCTCTTTTCTCTGCACCATTCAGGAGACTTACTCCCCTAGAACTGGTCCAGCAGAGTCTATCACCTTCCTTGCATGGTGGAACCCCACCAACTCCATAACTCTATGAGGTCGATTCCTTTACTTGTTCACATAAGTCAACAACCAAGTGGGATTCTCCCCACTTGTATGAAGTGGTGAGGGTTAGCTGTTTAAAAGTGGAGTGAGCTCAGTTTATGAGAAAGCCCAAAGCCAAAAGGCAGTGGTGGTTCTGGTCAGATGCAGGTGTTTTCACTTTCTGTGACTTTCAGTGCCTAAGTTCTGCAACTCTCTCCAAGAGCTCCCAGTCATTCCCCCCCACCTCCTCCAGTTATCGTGACTTAGTTCTATTTCCTGTAACATAAGAAAAGGTGCTTATTTATATAGCACTCATTCAGAGGCCCTACTAATAAGAAAAAAACTGTTTCGGTGAGTTCCTACCATTTTCACAGTCTGACAAAACTGCTTGAATAAGACTGTGTTTTGCATGGGAAATGGAAAAGGCATGAGAAACGGGAATATGTGTTCTCTTCACTGTAGTCAAAGGTACCTCCTGCTTCTACTGTATACTGCATCTAGCATTTTCTGCTTTGCCAGGGTACATGTTAAATCTTTTTTTAACAAGGTGCTGTATGAAATACAGACAGATTTGGATGAAACATACATACCCCAATTGTCAGAGGTGTTGAGCACTGCCACATCTTTAAGATTTCAATGGGAATTATGAACATATGATACTTCCAAAGGGTATGCCCCCAATTTACAAACAGGTCAGGCTGAAGAGCATTATACGAGTGTAAATGTGAATATAAGTCCACTGAATTATCTTCTGTTTAACAGCGAAGCATTTAGAGCTTGAGTAAATGACACTACTAAGAAATACGTTGTTATCCTAAGCTTCAGATGCTGAGCAGGAAAATATTGTGGTGAAATCATTATGCAAAATAGGATAAACAGTCTTTGAAGAATGCAGACCTTTGAAATCCAAGAAGCATAAAGTGGTCTATATGTTGCAAACATCCCTGGATTTGAAGCTAAAGAGAAATTTTTGATGCAGAATTGATCCTGTAATTCTGCAGAAAGTTCAGATTCCTTGTTTAAATATTGTAGCTTATGTCTCTCTCTGTAAAAACAGCTGTTGAGCCCAATTCTCCTTACTATTCTACCAATATGAAATCAGCAGCAATAAAGCTATGATTCAGGTGTGAAGTGAAAGAAAAACAGTCCCTCTGTCACCTTTGCTTATCAGTTTCTATGGCCTAGCCAAAAAACACTAAATCTATCGAATAAGAGGTTACATCATGCATTTGCTTTCTCCCTATTTCAAATTTCGCGCTAAGAAAGCAAAAGCCTCTCTCTTGAGATGTCTCTGCTCACACAGTAGCACCTTTGATTCAAGAACTTGCCCTTATGTTCTGTTTTTAGAAGAAGCCACATAAAGTCCAGAAATTTGTTGTTTCTGTTGGACTGCCTTTAGGAGGCACAAACAAAAGCCTGGTTGTGTGTTTGTGTTCCCCATGATTTGGCAGCTTTTTGCGTCTTCCTGCTGAACAGAGGCTTCTGGCTTGCCCTGTGACTTATGACCGTGCTTGCTTTGGCACAGGGCAAACTGAAACGGCTGCAGTTCAAGGTGATGCCAAGTTCTGGGGGGAAACTCGCATTGTTGCAGATTCACTTCCCATTTCTCCTTCTTTGTATGGCTGTAACCATCCTGCCACAACATTGTGGTGGGCCTGTGATTAGAAACAGACTGATCTTTAGATTCATACTTGAAGAATATTACCCTGTCTTATCACACTGGGACTTTTCAGTCCTGATTCCAGAGCTGCTTGAAAGTGTCCTGAGAGCTGCAGTGGGACACCCTCGTGCCTGAATCCCTCCATCCCCTGCCACTCATTCCCCTGCCATGTCCCCACACACTCTCCCACCTCCACCAGTGCCACCTGGTCAGCTGTCACCATGGATGTGAACTCTTCTTCTCAGGTGATGGCAGAAACAGCCTGCGGAGTCCCATCCTATTTCTCCTCTCTGGCTTCTCTCCTGGAACACAGTAGCAGAATCAGGTGGGAGATGAGCCATAAATGCCCCTCTTGTCCTCCCTCCCATTTTGCCTGACCTTGTTAGGGCATGATCTTCATATGAACTAAATTACAAGTAAGCCAGCTCAACTTTGCCCTATTATACTATTATAGCTATTATACTATCACCAAGATGCTTGACCTTGCTTAAAGCTCTGTGTGGCAAGGACACAGATGCTGGAAGAGGGGATGTGTGCTGAATGCCTTGCAGGATGGGTCTTCTAGTGCTTTATCAGCACCAAGAGGGACACTCTGGGCTGATCTGCTAAACACAAGGCTGGGAAGAAGGAGAGCTTACCAAACCAAGGTAAGAATGCTCAGGAAGAAACAAAAGGTGTGTCAGACTGCTTACCGACATGTGCCAGGTGAGGTCCCTGGCAGGAGTGACTCACTCACTGTGAATTACTACTGTTTTCTTAGTCATACTGCTAACTTTGGAAAAAGAGAATAATTTAATAGGAGTCAGCAGTTGGAGCGTTTGGTCATTCAGGGAGAAAGAAACATTTAGAAAAGGAACCTACCATGAAAGGACTGTAGCACCTGACCAGAAACCTGTGAGTTGGATTCAAATGGCTAAATTCTAATCTGAAGCAAAATTTATTCATATATCAGCAGTCAACAAAGATAATTGGAACTGTGCATATACGCCTGTGGTGGGTTGACCCTGGGTGGATGCCAGGTGCCCACCAAAGCCACTCTATCACTCCCCCTCCTCAGCTGGACAGGGAGAGAAAATATAATGAAAGGCTCGTGGGTTGAGATAAGGACAGGGAGATGACTCAGCAATTACTGTCACACGCAAAACAAACTCATCTTGGCAAAATTAGTTTAATTTATTACCAGTCAAATCAGAGTAGGATAATGAGAAATAAAAACTAAATCTTAAAACACCTTCCCTCTGCCCCTCCCTTCTTCCTGGGCACAACTTCAGTCCGGATTTTCACTACCTCCTCCCTGCCAGCAGCGCAGGGGGACAGGGAATGGGGGTTGCGGCCAGTTCATCACATCTGGTGTCTGCTTCTCCTTCCTCCTCAGGGGCAGGACTCCTCACACTCTTCCCCTGCTCCAGTGTGGGGTCCCTCCCATGGGAGACAGTCCTTCACGAACTGCTCCAGCATGGGTCCTTCCCATGGGCTGCAGTCCTTCAGGCACAGACTGCTCCAGCGTGGGTCCCCCATGGGGTCACAAGTCCTGCTAGAAAACCTGCTCCAGCGTGGGCTCCTCTCTCCATGGGTCCACAGGTCCTGCCAGGAGCCTGCTCCAGTGTGGGCTTCCCACAGGGTCACAGCTTCCTCCAGGCATCCCCCTGCTCTGGCACAGGGTCCTCCCCAGGCTGCAGGTGGAGATCTGCTCCACCGTGGGCATCCATGGGCTGCAGGGGGACAGCCTGCCTCACCATGGTCTTCACCACGGGCTGCAGGGGAATCTCTGCTCTGGCGCCTGGAGCACCTCCTCCCCCTCCTTCTTCACTGACCTGGGGGTCTGCAGGATTGTTTCTCTCACATGTTCTCACTCCTCTCTCCACCTGCAGCTTCTGTTGCGCAGCAACTTTTCCCCCGTCTGAAATACATTATCCCAGAGGCGCTACCACCATCGCTGATGGGCTCGGCCTTGGCCGGCAGCAGGTCCATCTTGGAGCTGGCTGGCATTGGCTCTATCAGACATGGGGGAAGTTTCTAGCAGCTTCTCACAGAAGCCCCCCCCTCTAGCCCCTCTGCTACCAAAACCTTGCCACGCAAACCCAATACAGCCATGTGCATGAAAGCTTACAAATATCTCAGCATGCAAATCACCATGGAAAGGAAAAGCATTACAGGAGAGACGAGCACGGTGTAAAAGTACCAGCAAGAAGTCAGAACCTCTGCATATGAAGAGAGAGATGTGTGGAACATTTCAGACTGGGATTTGAGTAATTAGGCAATTAATTATTTCTTGGCATTTTAGAGTCTGATCCTAGTAATTTCACCAGAAATTTCCTATTCCTTACCTTATTAAGAAGCTTAAAGCTGTATTTGAAGATGTAAGTATCTGCCTAAGCAGGTGTCACTGATTTAGGCAGCAGTAGGTTGCATTGGCATAGGGTGGTTCCACTATGACAAATTACCAGTAAATTGTTGATTATTGTACCTTCTCTTTAAATTTAAATTGGTACTTTTCTCTTCCCCTGATAGTGCTCTTGACTGTTGCTGTCTCTGTTCTTGCCCAGTCCAATTAGGTTTCTGTGGGCCAGGAACAAATTGTAATGCTTGATTACACTTTGTTATTGGTTCTAGTTTTGTGGGTTTTACCCCCTGCTAACTTCCATCCAAAGCAACATGTACAAACAATTCTATTTGTGTGAAGAAAACACTGCACTTACTTTTGAAACAGCACCATTAATACTCTATTGAGCTGTAACAGAGCTTTTTGTATTGTATAATCCTTAATGCAGGAAGGTGTTACATGGCATAGCTCTGCTTTCATACCTGATTCATCAGGGTGACAGCAGTATAGGTCTATAGAGGAAGATAGCAGCAAGACTGGTTTCTTCTAGTAACTCTGTACAAAAGAAAATGCTTTCCCTGCACCAAGAGTGTATAGGAACTGTCTAGTGGGCTGACAGCACAGCGGCAAGAGCCAGGAATTCCTGAGATTTATTTTTGGTGCCGTCTTTGGTTCACTAAGGTCACATCCACCAGCATAGGTGCAGACAAAGATGGGAAGCTCCCAGCCGGTCAGACACAGCCAGCCCTGCTCAGGTACCTGTATGGCACTGCTCCACGGTCGCGTGGCTGCAGGGCTTCTGTGCTGACCAGGTGCGCAGTTAGTGAGCCGAGAACCTGGCAGAGGAACGCCTGTCTATCTGTATCTACCCATATAGCCTAGGGAGCTTGAAATACACCTCTCCGGGCTTTTATAGAGATTGCCTTTGTTTTCACTGAAGTCAGTGAGACTTTTGCCATGGACTTCAGTGAGAGCACCTGGAGTGTAGTCAAAGGTAAATAGAGGTCAAGTGAATCCACCCACTTCTAATTTGGATAGGACAGAGTTGAAATACTTCCCCCACCTGGCCTGGGATTTCAACAAGACAAACTTGCTGCTTTTTAGTTCATCATTGTACTGTTGAGAGCCAAGACTATTTTCAAAGTGTTTTGGACATGTAAACCTTAGCTAAGTGGTGAGCATTGTTAGTAATTACCAGTCTATACCAGTATTGCTATCAAAATTTACATTTCTAATTTTTTTGGTTTTAAACCATCTATTTCCCTTCCCTGGAAAATAACAGTTTTGCAATTAGGTTATGCATCTTCCAGTCTGAAATCTCCTTGCTTTGTGCAAAAAGTGAGGGGGAAAAAAGTAAATCTCACTTTCAGGTGTATTTAACTTTCCAGGAGTAAAAAGCAAGTTTGGTAGCTTCAGTATATTTTTACATACAAGAGTCATGCCGATGTATTAATAACTTCACATGTTAGGATGGAAGGTAAGAAAAAGTGTGACTCAAGACAGATGCTCTGTGGATTCTTTTTTTCTTACCTTAAACTCTCCTTTTCTTGCAGAAAGAGGACCTCCAAATATATGAAAAATACTGTCAGAACAAACCAAGGTCTGAAGCTCTCTGGAGGCAGTGTGGAGACAGCATCTTTTTTCAGGTGGAATTTCATTGCAGACTAGCAGTGCAAGACCATGAAAGCTTGTTTTCCTTCTGTATCTCTTCTTTCTTTAGAAAACTTAGAGAAATATACAGACTTTTCTGCATGCTTCTTATACTGATGGCAGGTGCTCAGTATGTCAAGGAGCTTTCTGCAAAAGACTAGGTAGGTAGAGTAACAGGTAGATTTCCTGGACAGGAGCCTGACTCTTCAGGCTATGCCCAAGTGCTGGCTTCTTTGCAAACCCCAGATGATTGCAATCTCATAAGCAGGGCATGCCAGATTTCGACACTAAGTTGAACCTAAACTTTAGGTCTTGTTTAGATATATTTTCACTGTGGCAAAAGTAATGCGGAAACTCCTATGCAGATGGAACAAATTTCTCTCTCAATTAATTCACAGGCTTATAATCTTCAGATTACCAGATGATAATGAACTTGGTGTCTTGCCTGTGTTTCAAGAAACAATTGTATTTTTCTTCCCTGTTGTCTCTTACAGGAATGTCAGCGTAAATTGGATCATAAGCTCTCGCTAGATGCTTATCTCTTAAAGCCAGTCCAGAGAATCACCAAGTACCAGTTGCTGTTAAAGGTAAGGTCTCCATGACAATGCAAAGAATTCCAATGCATAGCTTGTTTTACTCACAGAATTGCATATCAGCATTGTTTTCTGAAGGACTACCTGGAAATAAATTCTCTCTCACTTCTTCAACAAATACTTTGTAATGCTAAGTTGTAAAATGGTAACAGTCAAAGAAAGGACTTCTATTTCAGAATATCTTCTATAACTTATATATTAAGCAATAGCAGTATATTAGTTTATATATACTGCTATATATATAAAGTAAGATATTTTGCATAGTAAGTTTTTTATTGTCTCTTTTTAAAATTATTTTAAAACAGAAATTGAATTTGGCTTTATTGGATCAGTATATGGTATTACAGTTTGAAAACAGGAACTGATGCTTTAAATACTGTCTCTGACATCTGTGCCTGTTTAGTAAAACTCTCAGCTCTCTCAACCTCATATTTTCCCATGGTTGTGACTCAAACTTTTCAGAAGGAGCCACTCCCTTTCAGTGCTTCCGTTTTAAAGACCCAGCTAGGAACGAATTCTCTGTAACTTTTCAATGGAATGAATAGGTGAAATTCCCTCTTGATTTAGTTGGAACTGTAAGTGGTCCATGCTTGAAATTCTGGTCTGAACTGGGCAACAGGAAATATGTGCTTTTAAACCAATGACACTTTTTGAAGATCGTTGTTTAAACTTCTGTCTTAATTTCCCCAGTTCTTCAAATTAATGTTTACTGACTTCCTCATGGGAAGGTCATGAAGGTGAATTACATGTTGTTCTCAAGCCTCTGCTTGCAGTATTGTGTACTGTCATGAAATTTAGTGTGAAATTTGCAATGAAGATTTTAGGCTGCAGTTTTATTTGCTAATAGCTACCATGGCACTGGTCAAGTTGTGCCAGTTTAAGCCATGTGAGGATCTGGCTGGCCATGCACTTGTGCAGTATTTCTGTGACCTGTTTATTGACTTTATGCAAAACTATAGAATCCAAATATTGAAGGGTGATATTAAGAAGAGTGCAACTTCACTGATTCCAGTAGATCTACATCAATGTAATCCAGAAGTAAATTTGGCTCTATTTCTTGAAACTATTCTGTCACGAGGGAGTAAATGTCAAGGTCCTCAGAAGAGCAAGAGTAAACCAGATTCTATTTTTAATTTGAAATATGACTATAAATAAAACAAAGATTAGATCAAGGAGTAAAATTCTCAGGCAAACCAGGTTGTAGCCATTGGGGCTGAAGCTGGTCAGACCAGTTTTGTACTTGGCAACAACACATTGGCACAGACATTTACTTTGTCAGGGATTATGAGATCTGTGAAGATGGTGCACTCTTTCCCTGGCAGCAGGAGCATTTAAAAGTGTAGGAAAATGGCAGTCAGTAAAAAATTGGTAACAAACAAGTGCCTAAGCAGCTGTGTGCCTTGAATGATGGGCAGACTAGTTTTAAATCCTGGGTCACAATTATTGCAACTCTCTGGTTTCAGTCAGTTTAGCTAATATTATAAAGCAGCATGCCCACTATACAGAGAGCAGGGATCCATCCTCATCCTAGAAATTGTGCAACAGGTACTATAGGAATGCATCCTGCTTTTAGCTTCTAAGCCCTGGTCACCCAAGCACTTGAGGAGAGACTGCTGCTCTTTGGGGTTTGCAAGAGCTACCTTTTTGCAGCCCTGTTTTACAGGAACACAAGTGCCTCAGCTTTTGGATTAAATGATTTCCAAACTCACAATGTGGCTGAAAATTGTATACCTGAATGAAAATCATGTCAATGGCCACACCTGCTGAAGGGGTCTAATTCTTACTATAATAAAGATTACTAAAGTTAGTAGTCTTGATTCTTTCCTAGGTGTATTTTTGGAGCATAGTTTCTGCTGACATTGTAGTCAGCATAAGGAAACAGAGCTAAACTCACTTACTGTACAGTTCTTAGTGAGGTGCTATTATTACAAGAATTTATTTCTTAGTTTCTTCACAGCTTGCATTTCTGAAGTGAAAATTGCATCCAGCCAAACACTTCTTTCATTCCTCTGATAGATATATAGGGCAGGGACAAGTCAATAATGATGAATAAAATAGTTATTTGGTTATGAATTCTGTCACTGGAACTATTGTCTTATGAACAACCAATAAACTTATTCTTTCAGCTGAATAATGGATGTGGATTCCAAGCATCAAAATCACAGGACACTATATGTGATCAGTTACCTTACTACTTTTGGGTAGAGCCATCTTACCTTTTCTGTTTAATGGTAGGAGAATCCTGTTTGGCTTAGGTTTCAAATTCTATGGTGTAGTCTTGGCATCTTCCAGCTGCCTTGAGATTCATGTCTTCTCAAGACTGTACCAACCATATGTGTGTTTGTATCTGTTAACCTTTTCTTCCCTAGGTGTTTTTAGCAAAGGTACAGAGTCTGATTCTGATCTCAGGGGCATACTCATTGGCAGTAACTGTTTTCTATACAATACAGTGGGGAAAAAACAATCCGTGCATCTGAATTGGGTTAAGGGCTCCTCTGTAGGCAGAAGAGCAAGAGGCAAGGCAGTTAATTTCATTTAAAATGAAGATTTTGGTGTCTTTCAGGATTTGCATAGGTTATAATTGTTGGTTACAAGAAGAGAAAATTAAGTCCTGAGCTATGACTAAAACTTTTCAAGCAAAAGACACATATAGAAATAAGAAAAATAATTCTTATAAGTAACTGTACTGGGCTATGTAAGTAGTTGTCCCTAAATCTTTGGAGCTCTAAATAGGATTTCTGCATGTGAAATAATTACAGAAATTGAGACCTCAAAAGGTTTTGTTTCTTTCTTTGCTATGGGCACATGCTTCTTAACTTGTCCAGAACTTTGTCTCTTGTTCATTTTGCAAGGGTTGGAGGATGGAATAATTTCCCTTATTTCAAGCAGAATATAATGTTTGATGAATTTTTCTGAGAGATCAGCATTGTTCATCAAAATTACTATCTCTCAAAAAAAGTTTTCAAGTTTGCAGATCTGTAGATTGTAGTGCAGAGGCAGAGAATAAGAGGTGGGGAAGATTTATAGTAATATCTGGTGTATTCCCCCCCCCCCCCAAAAAAAAAATAAAAAATTAACAGCTGAAAAAGCTGTTATAGATTAAAGAAGTCTCATTTAATTTAAGGAAGAGAGATTTGTGAGATGATTTGACATCTACATAGCAAGTGACTTCTTCCCATGCAGAAATTCTTTATCTGACAAGAGCTTGCTAAGACCTGATGAGTGGAAAGTCAAACCTGCCAAATTCAGACTAGAAATTAATTTATATTTTTAACAGTGGTAATAAGTACCTTGTGGAACAAACTGCAAAAGGAAGTGGTGAATTCTCTAACACCTAAAATCATTGTATTAAGTTTGAGTTTCTTTTCTAGAAGATATGGAGTAAAAAAAACCCTGGATGTAATTCTGTGACATGCAGAAAGTTCATTGTAAATATGTCAGAATGGTCCTGTCTCATCTTAAATGAACCCATAAAACTTGAAAATATCCAAAGGGTCAAAATGTATGTACTCAATGACAATCCTGGTGAATGTCCTGTTTGGTTTTGTTTGTTTGTTTGTTTTTTCCTGTAGTTCTGTTACTTTGTCTGTGCAGCACAAATTTCAGGGAGGATTGTCTTATGGTGCCTTCTGGTATAAGAAGTTTTCAAGTAGTTTTTGCACCTTTTTTTAATCAGGAAATGCTGAAGTGCAGCAAGAATTCAGAGGGTACGGCTGAATTGGAAGAAGCTCTGGCCACGGTGCTTGATATCATCAAATCAGTAAATGACTCAATGCACCAGATAGCAATCACGGGATATGAGGTATTATTGGCTGTTGCTTTTACTCTGGTCTTGACCCATCCAGTGTTCCTCTCATCATTGATCATGCTGTGCCCATGGCTGGGTACACTTTGCAGGAGCTTGTGCCACATTCTTGAAGGATGCCACTCAGTGGCATGTTGTGGTGACTGAAAATACATGTCAACATACCTGTCATGTGAAGTTGGGGATGTGAATGTGGGGAAGAAGTGTGATGAATGCAGTCCTTCTGAGTCATCACACCCAAAACTCATTTGTAGATGAAAGGTAGCAAGTGTGACAGACATAACTTAAGAAATTTTCTGAAACTTTGTGATCACAGTGCAACTCAAGTGTTTCCAGATCTTTTGCACTTAGGGAGGAAAATCTGGCTTTCATTTAACGTGGGTAATAGAATCCATCCCAGTGACTGGCAAACTCTTTATCTGAAACATGAAATAATAACCGACGTACAAATCAAAGGCCACAAATGTATATACCTCTCCACTGAAGCACCACTGAAGTCATATGACTTTCAAGAACTAGTGTTGCCTACATAAGATGGGCCCTTAAGTGAGAAGTGGAAGTGATTGACACATAAAGGAGAAGCACGCCTGTCGAAATGAGGCCTGAAAGTGATGTGGTAAAAAATAGCTGCAGGGTAAAAATGTCAAGAAAAAACAATGGACTGAGAAGCTGGGTTCAAAGAATTATTAAATCGGAGTAACAGGGTTTAGTCTGGATACCAGAAAACCAGTATTTTGTGCAGAATGTGACTTCCCAAGAAAGTGCTGGGGTCTATACTGACTGTGTCTGGGTGAGAAGAGTTATTCTGCATTTTGCAGGATGGAGTGGCTTCAGGAGTTTTAATTTTTATAGTTCTCTCTTTTGTGCAAGTGCATCTGCATCTGGTAGCTGAGGAAACCATGCCCTCTGTCAGCATTATTTTATAAAGAAATTTAACTGCTTGCTCGGCTATATGTCATAGATCCACTGCTGTACACAGCTGGAGATGTTCCTGTGGATTGTGCATTACATTTGAAATGAGAATATGAATTCTTATCCTGCAGTAGCTGTATGGGGTTGAATGTGAAGCAGTGGCCACCTTGTTATATAAGTAAACACATAGACTAGCTGTAGTGCCTGTGGATCAGAGAAACACCACAGGTCCTAACCATAACTTAGGTCTGCCAAACCTGACAAACTTAAGTAAAGCATATACTTTATCTCAGCCTTCTGCACAGCTATGAGCTACACCCATTATGAATTGATCAGTGGGGTCTTGTGCTGTAGGTCTTTGCACCAAGAGTTGGGTTTAAATTAAGAATATAGCATGAAGTTTTCCTGCTTAGAGGATTAGCAGTATCTTTTTGATATGATTTCCATCTAACTTTCAGTTTTTCCAAGTTTTCTCAAGGTAGGAGAGTCCTACTATATTCAGATTTGTTGGCTGAACAGGAATAGTTAATTAGATTTTTAATTCAAAACCAAACCTGATTCACTTTAGTAGTCAGTTTTCCTTTTGGTTTTTCTACTCTTGGGAAGCTCTTTTGTTTTATTTAAAGCCAGCGGCAAAGCTTGTGTTCACTTTTCCATGACAGTAGACAAACTTTCCCTTCTAGCACTTTTGTTTTGTGAAAAGTTTTTCCTGGAGCAGTATAAATGAACACTGAGACACATCTCTGCTGCTTTCAGGTTTGTCCAGACTTTTACGGACTTTTTAGGGACAGGTGTCTTTGTCCTGGTGCCACTGTTCTCAGCACTCAGGGTGGTTTTGCTTGATGTGACTTTTTGAATCACTGGTTGCAGTGACAGCCTGCTGGCTCCTCCTGTGGTTTCTAGCAACTGCTGCACAAACCAGTAACTTGCACATTGCTGAACGTGTTACCTTGTTCAACAGTTTAACTTTTGAAACAATCAAGTCTTCATTTGTATTTACAGAAAAGACAAACCTGTGTGGTTTTTTTGATTCAAGTCCATTTGGTTTCCGTAGTGAGTCTTTTACAGCCTTCTGGGTGTCAGGACAAATAGCTTGTGAAGGATTCTCGAAACGATTCTGGTTATGACTAATTCTGAATGTCTCAGAGATTCATTTTAGAAAGAGTCTTTAAAGGCCGGATATTATTATTGCAGACTTGGACCAGTCAACAGGGGGATGGGAAGCTCATGGATACAGCATGTCTTTTACTTCCCCAGTTTCCACTGTTTCTGATTCATTCCCAAAGAGAAAGGTAGCTTCCTCATGTGTTTCCCAGTTTAAATGTATTTAGTTACAGCAATTTTACAAAAATTTGTTTTTAAACAGTTCTGTAAGGGATGGGTAGAAAAGCTTCTCCAAGAAAGGTAACATATCCTTAGCAGAGGGGATCTACTCAGATTCCTATTCATATAATTGTTGAGGTCATCCTCTTGCCTATCCCTTACTTTCAAATTTCAGAATAGTTTTGTACTCAGGAGTTCAACAGAGCATTCCTGTTCCTTTGCAACTTCTACTTTTGAATTTACCAGTCTTCCATGAAATGCCAGCTAGTAGCTCCAAGGGCTAGATTTTTGTCTTGGTTTGTTAGCTGAACTGAAAGACATGACAAAGCAGAACATGGCTGCTGTGTAGCCCGATGCTGACAGCATTCCTGAGATGGTTTGTAACATGATTATCAAATGGGGTGAAAGTGTGAAAGAGGATGAACCCAATAATTTCTTCTCCCTGTTCCACCTGTCCCAGGTGCTCAGCTGTGATGCCAAATAAACACCTCCCATAGCTCATGAAACTGTGCCCCATCTTGTGGAGTCTTTCCCATACAGGCATGATAGAAGTACTTGCCTAGAACACCTTTCAGAGAAGGATATTATGCCAGCAGAAAAACAGGTTTTGTGGCAGCTGATGGATGCTCCAGATTGCATAGGATATTCTGGTTCTTGGACCTGTGCTCATGCAGACTTGAGGAGCTGAACTTTTGTGTAAGAAATTGCTAACATGTAAGTTTGGGGTTGGTTTTAGGTTTTTTATTATTTTTAGGCAAAGCCAGAAATAAAGTAGAGTAAAGCTTGGAGAGCAGAAGTTTTAGAGATGTTCCCTACTATCATCCTAACATTTGTATACAATCTGTCCTGGGTAGTTTGTCCATGAGTTATGCAGCACTTAAGTCATTCGTACGTATCTCTCATCTTCCATAAACATGAGATACAGTGTATTGTTCTAACAGGGAGTATTTGAGACAGTGATCAAATCCTCCATTTTAAATCAACTTCCTTTAGGACAAAATATTGCTGTCCACTAGCACAGGTTACCAGAAGCAGTGTCCTCCTCTCTATTTGCTGCCCACACTGAAGAGAGAGTCCAGGGTTTATGGGCTGATATTCAAAGTCTTTTGTGGGATTGCTGCAGACTTCCATCCCTGTCCATCCTCTTTCTCTCTGTAGTGGTAGCCCCCCACTTCACTTGCTATAATCCTGATCCAAGTTTGAAGAGACGGACCTATCACAAGAGTTGAACTGAGCTTCTGGATCTCAATGCTGTATTGAACAGTGCCTGGAGTGACAGGAGCCTCTCACCATTGTCAGAACTATGTAGAAAATATGTTTGGTTGGTTTTTTAATTTAGCTTTACATCTCATCAATAGGCTTTTCACAGGCTTTCAGATTACACCCACATGCACATACAAATACAAACACACATGGTCCTGTATGCACAAATAAAAAAATCGAACTCTATATAAGAGATGAGAGACTGTTACAGAAATTACTGATGTTTTCTGAATACTTTGGAGAGTCTAATAATAGCCTGATATGGAATGGAAAAGTGCCTAATCAAACCCTGGGTTTACAGCTGGATCTAGGGTAGAGGATGGGGAATGAGAGGGAGAACAGGTTGCAATCCATAGTTTAAGAAATCAGACATTCCCACTTGGAGCCAACATCTTCAGCTTATAATCAACAGAACATACAGATGTTGAAAATAAGTACTTTAATAATGCACTGAGCTTATTCCCTCAACTTATTATACAAAGCATTCCTAGAAAAACTTGCTGCTAGGATAATTATGTTTATCATTATTTGTTGAAGCCCATTACCATATAGATGTTGCCATGTCCTTTCTCCAGACATTGCTACACTCTTTAGTACTGAACTGTGCTATAAATGATTGTGCTGGTGGCATCTGAGCCAAATATTTGTATCAGTTGAAGTATTCACCCATCAGTGGTCCTCAGACAAGGTCTTTAACTTAGAAAGGTCTAGTTCCTGCCTAGTTTCACTCTCCCTCAGGTACTTTTATGGCTCCCTCTTTGCCCAAGGCTGTGCAGGATTGCACAGTTTGCAGAAACTATTGACAAAGCTTTAAAGGCTATTTTGCAGTGGGAGGGAATTACACACCTACATGCCTCTAGGCACCAATCTGTGTCTTCAGACATCTAAGCGTCTTTCAAGGTTTTGCCCAGGGATAGAAGAAGCTTGTAGCAGAGCAGAAACTGAACCTAGATCTTTCAGAGCCAAGGCCATTGCTTGGATATCTGGACTGCAGACCTTAGACACTAACTATGAAAGGGGAGACAAACTGGGAATCATGAATGTGGAAAACGATGGGTTAATGGTTATATGAGGAAACTACACAGGTTTAGCAAGGAGACATGTGCAGATGGGGTTCCAGCTGTAACATGTCCACTCTCCAACACGAGGGATGCCTAGGCACATGCCTCTGCCTGGAAGCTTAAACACCACTAGGGGAAAGAACTGTGCCTGGGTTTACCCTAGTTTGAATGTGATATAGGCTCTCTCTTTTCCTTGCTTCCTAGGGGGATGTCAGTGAGCTTGGCAAACTGTTGATGCAAGGTTCCTTCAATGTGTGGACTGACCACAAGAAGGGGCACAACAAGGTGAAGGACTTGGCTAGATTCAAACCGATGCAGAGACACCTCTTCCTCTACACAAAGATGCTACTTTTCTGCAAGAAACGGGAAGAGAACACAGATGGCCATGAGAAGACTGCTTCATACAGCTTTAAAAATTCATTAAAGGTAATAAATGTGGTAATGGTGGGGGAGAGAAATAAATCTGGTGTTCTCACAACATAGGGATGTTTCCATGTGGAGACTTGAAGAAAGTACACATATCTGGAGCTATCTTGCACCCCTGAGTAAATGAAAGCTCCCATTTAGTTTTGATCTGGAAACAGACCCAGCCATATGCCCTGCAACTGCAGACGTGAACCTTGGTTTTGCAACTTGATACAAACAGGCACCTTGTGTGTTCTTGCTCAGCATCTCATAAAGAGAAGCAAGACTGAATGGACCTGCATGTCTCATTGTTCTGCCTCTAAGCATTCTCCAAGTTCAGTTCTATTGTGAGTTTTACTATTGACATCAGTTGAGCAGATATATTCTGTGACAGTAACAGCTACAGGTGAATCACAGCGCAGAAGTGCCCTTTTATTTGCAAAAGTAACATTTCCAGATATGAGTCAGGATATTTTCTGTTAAGATGAGATTTATATGTAGGCCAAATTTTCCCTTTAAGCAGATTGGTGTGACACTTGTGTCTTCAGTCAACTAACACGGGTCTTCAAGTGTAATGCTGCAAACTTATTATAGGGTAACCAGACAGGAATAGTAATAGAACCTGGTTCAAGGACTGAACCAATTCATATGAATGTTTGAAGTTTCTTTCTGTGGAGATAGCAGGAATGATGACATAACCAGAGCTGTTTAAATCTTCAAACCTAATGCTGAGGCAAATCAGAACAAGGGGAATGAACAAATACAGGAAGAAGATGGGAAGCTGATAAGTATAGTAGCAGGTGGACTTCAAAATTGTGGTTAAGAACCTATCATTTAAGAAATCAAGAATTATTTTCTTCAGTTCCTTGTTCGTCTTGCCTAGTTAGGCACTTAGCTTCTTGCTCACCTCTTTTTTTCATTTTCCTGAAACCATATAGAATATTTTGTGTTGTCTGGATTTGCAGACGAGTTGTTAAATCTCACAAAGCCCTGTTCCATCCCTCTTCCTCTCCCACCTCAATAGGTCAGTGATGGCAAGTTGAAAATACCACCTTCCTGAAACTGAAAATTTGTATAGGTGGACAAGAGCCAGGATAGGGTTGAAAACTGACCCACAGTTCAACCAAAAAAAGCAAAGAGGATAAACTCGTGATCAGACATTAACTTGTGTTACTTTAGAGTGCTTAATTTTTTTTCCCCTCTAACAATCAAAAAGATGAATGATAAATTAGATGTTGAGAAATAACGTGTTCTGAATTTTACTTTTAATGACTCCCTAAGGTGCAGAAGTGAATGCAGCCTTTTAAAAATGCTTCTCAGAGGATAAAGTGTTTAAAGACTGTTGACATATTCCAGGTTCTTCTTTTCTATTTTGAAACAGATGAGCACTGTGGGCATTACAGAAAATGTAAAAGGGGATAACAAGAAGTTTGAGATCTGGTATAATGGCAGAGAAGAGGTCTATATCATTCAGGTAACAGCAATCTTTTTTTTTTCCAAGACTATGCTTCCTTTCAATTGAATTGGTTTTTAAGAAAGTTTTCAGTTTCGTGACTTTCATTGTCCTGTACACTCAAGAAACAATAGCCTTTGGAAGCTTCATTATTGTGTTGGCACTGAAATTACCAATTTATCATTGTGAAAATAGTCATGATTTTGGGTAAAAGAGGAAACAAAGTAGTGGAAAATTACTTAGAACGCTGGACAGAAAAGCAAGGGCAGGACCTTAGATTCATGGTAACTTTTCCATCTTGAAGAGTGTCCTTCGCTTTGCTCAAAACTGACCACAGCGTTCCATTCCTTGGGAAAATCAAGAGCAAATGTAGGTCAGGGCAGCCAAGTGATTGGCAGCATGCTTTAACTAGATCTGCTTTGTCTTTTCCTCTTGTGTTCTCAGGCATCTTCTGTTGAGTTGAAAAACACCTGGATTTCAGAGATTCGCAAAGTCCTGACAGGACAACTGGAAGCATGTAGAGGTAGGACACACAGAGCGAGATCTGGTCATGTTGCCTTCCTTCTGTAGCTGGGATGAGTTACAGTGCCATCCACTACCATCAGTGAAATCAGCAAGAACAGAACTTCTATGTGAGGGTCAGTTGGGTGGTGGCAGCATTGCTGGGACTTAAACCCTTGTCCTGATCAAAGAAAATTTCTTATAACTTTAGAAATGGCATGAATAATTATTCCATTCACAGTTAGTCTGAGGAACATGATTTTCCTGTGTTCTCCCTCTCAAGCCACAACCCTAGAAACATGCATTTACATCAGCATGTGAGGAGATGGGGTCCCAGTCTTCACTCTGTGCCTTCTCACAAGACCTGACACAAAAGATCTCCTTCTACATACATGACCAGACAGCAACTGTTCCTCTCCATCCTATTGTTTGTTTTGCTTTGTTGGGTTTTTGAGGGGTTTTATTTCAAATCTAGTCACCTGCCTTATGTTTTAAATGTCAGTCAGTTATCCCATCTTTTTATCTTAGTGACCTCCCTGTAAAACATGATTAATGACATTTCCCTCTCTCACAGAGATGTCACTATGAAGGTGATTTGTGACGTGCTCAACACATGAATGATTGAAGCCTCATAAGTACCTAAAATAGAATCATAGAATGGTTTAGGTTGGGACCTTACAATGGAAAGGACCTTAAAGATCATCTAGTTGCAACTCCCCTGCCATGCTCAGGGACACCTTCCACTAGACCAGCCTGCTCAAAGCCCCATCCAACCTGGCCTTGAACACTTCCAGGGATGGGGCATCCACAACCTCTCTGGGCAACCTGTTCCAGTGCCTCACCACCCTCACAGTGAAGAATTTTTTCCTAATATCTAATCTAAATCTAGCCTCTTTCAGTTTAAAGCCATTACTCCTTGTCCTATCACTACACTACTTGTTAAAGAGTCCCTCCCCATCTTTCTCGTAGGCCCTCTTTAAGTTCTGGAAGGCCGCTATAAGGTCTCCCTGGAGCCTTCTCTTCTCCAGGCTAAACAACCTCAAATCTCTCAGCCTCACAGGGGAGATGCTCCAGCCCCCTGATCATTTTTGTGGCCTTCCTCTGTACCCACTTGAGCAGGTCCACGTCTTTCTTATGTTGGGGGCCCCAGACATGAACACAGTACTCCCAGTGGAGTCTCATGAGAGTGGAGTCTCATGAGAGTGGAGTAGAGGGGCAGAATCACCTCCCTCGACCTCCTGGTCTCACTTCTTTTGATGCAGCCCGGAATGCGATTGGCTTTCTGGGCTGCAAGCACACTTTGCTGGCTCATATTCAGTTTTTCACCCACTAATACGCCCAAGTCCTTCTCCTCAGGGCTGCTCTCAATCCATTCCCTGCCAAGCCTGTATTTGTGCTTGGGATTGCCCCAAACCATGTGCAGGACCTTGCACTTGGCCTTGTTGAACATCATGAGGCTCACACGGGCCCATCTCTCAAGCCTGTCCAAGGTCCCTCTGGATGGCATCCCTTCCCTTCACTATGTCAACTGCACCACGCAGCTTGGTGTTGTCAGCAAACTTGCTGAGGGTGCACTCAATTCCACTGTCTGTGTTGCTGACAAAGATGTTAAACAGGGCTGGTGCCAATACCGACCCCTGAGAAACGCCACTCATCACTGGTCTCCACTTGGACATTGAGCTGTTGACCACAACTCTTTTGAGTGTGACCGTCCAGCCAATTCCTTACTCACTGAGTGGTTGTCCTGGTTTCAGCTGGGATGTAGTTAACTGTCTTCCTAGTAGCTGGTACAGTGCTATGTTTTGAGTTCAGTATGTGAAGAATGTTGATAACACTGATGTTTTCAGTTGTTGCTCAGTAGTGTTTAGACTATAGTCAAGGATTTTTCAGCTTCTCATGCCCAGCCAGGGCACCTGACCCAAACTGGCCAACGGTGTATTCCATACCATGGGACGTCCCATCTAGTTTAGGAACTGGGAAGTGGGGGGCAGGGATTCACCGCTCAGGGACTGGCTGGGTGTCGGTCGGCGGGTGGGGAGCAATTGCCCTGCGCATCATTTGTACATTTCAATCCTTTTATTACTACTGTTGTCATTTCATTAGTGTTATCATTATCATTATTAGTTTCTTCTTTTCTGTTCTATTAAACCGTTCTTATCTCAACCCAGGAGTTTTACTTCTTTTCCTGATTTTCTCCCCCATCCCACTGGATGGGGGGGGAGTGAGTGAGCGGCTGCGTGGTGCTTAGTTGCTGGCTGGGGTTAAACCACGACAGTCACCCAGATGAGCATTTGTGAACTCTTTGTAGCATACAAGACCTATATGATAGAGTTACTATGCATTTTCCAGAGAAAACTATGCAGGAATCAAGACTGAAAGTTTTGAAAACGTTTATATTTTGATATTCTTTATTGTTTTGTCTTAATATCATAGGATCCTAGAATATTTCAGGTTTCAAGGGACCTCAGGATATCATAGTCCAACATCCTGCTCAAAGCAGACTGTTATTGGTCAAACCAGGTTACCCAAGACTTTAGCCAGTCTGGTCTTGAGAACATCCAAGGACAACTTTCATCCTACTCTATGAGCAAAGTCAAGTTTTCCTTCATTGTGTATCCAGCAGAACAGCAGTCAGAGGGCAGAAATTATGTCTTATATGCTGTTGAACTCTTCCCATTGCCTTATCCCAAATGATCATATGAATTAAAGCACTTATTACAATATTGATTGCAGGAAGCAAATGCTTTGTCCTGTAGTTTTAAACAGGCATTTCTATTTGTAATGACTCATGAAAGCATAGGCCTTAATTCATGCTTAATCCAAGACTGGATATTTCTCCAACTGTGTGTTGTACTGAGAGAAGGAAGAGGAATATGTTTGTTTGTCGGGGCTGTTTTTAATGACTGTTGTTAGGAGTTGTACAGGGAGTTGGAATGTTGGAAGGAACCAGCTGAGATGAATAAGTAAAGGGCAAAGGAGGTGGCCAAAGGTATGTGATAAATAATTTAACATATGGGTCATTAGTGTCCAAACACTTAGTGTATATACACCTCCTATTGTATACTGTAGTGAGCATGGAATGCTAACAAGCCTTTGGGTAACTCCTTGATCCATTGATCCCAAAGAGCATAATTGTCTCTTGCCGGCAAAGGAATTATGGATGCAGCTTAAGGGATTTGTGCAAGGCTGTGAATCAGTTGCCAAAACCAGGAATGGAGCTACTTCCGACTCCCCACCCAGGGTGCTCCTTTCTCCCAACATTCCCACCCACAAAAGACTTTAAGTTTAATCTTTCAGTGCTGTCGCTGTCCCTTTGTCTGTTCTCCTTTCATTGACAGGAGGTTCATCTTTCAGAGTGAAATAGCTGTAGGATCTCAGCAATCTGAGAGTTTGAAAGCAGCTCCTTCCATTGCTTTCTCACTTCTTAGTGTCTGACTCTCCTGGCCTTGAAAACCAAGTTGTCAGCATCTTTCCTATCTTTCTCCACTCAGTAGTTACTAGACATAGGTACAAAGTAGTCTGTTGCTACCTTGCAGCTATGCAAAAAGAGTGAAGAAGTGGCATCTGAACAACATTTTATTATTGCTGTTTGTCCAGGATGCTGAGCAAAAACAGTCTTCAGAGGGATGGGGATATATTCTACTAGATGGCTGCGTGTGCAGAAGAACTGTTGTACATGTGTTGCTAAATCCAGAAAAAGCTGCGAGCCACAAAACTTGTATTGTATTCTGGGAAAAATGCCAATATGTGCATTCTCTAAATCCATATTGTGCAGTGAGCTAGGAAGAGGTACAGAGGAAAGAGAAGGTGGTAGGAGAAGAAATCTCTTCTGCACTGAAATAATATGGGTAGAAGAGCTGTTTGGGTGAGTTAAGTTTTCAAACTTTAAGATCACCATATGCCTTTTCTCTTCAAGTACGAGTATTCAATTTTGATTGCAGCAGGTCAAAATCTCTCCTTCTCCCTCTCCCACCTTCCATGCAAACAAGGAAGCAATTTATACAATTTGGAGCAATTTCTTTTTACTTTTTCTTTAACAGAAGCAAGTCAACTGCACCAAAGAATCACCGAGAGTGTATACCATGCACCAATGGATTCCTCCAATGCAAGCAGGTGACCACAGCTATCATGGCATATCAGGGCCATGTTTTGTCTTGCCTTTGTGCTTTTGCAGTACATAAATTCTTAGTTTTCTGTGCTTAGCTTCCTGGGTACAAACTTACTTGATTGTCTTCAAATTCTTTAAAGACATGTAAATTCAGATAAAGGTTTCGCTCATGGCGAAACTAAAATCACAATGCAGAATTCATTTCAAAGATGATCATTTGGCTTTGCAAAAGAACCATATGCTCTTGATTAGCTTAAGTTTAGACAAAGTGTATTGGAACATTTCCAGGATGTTAAATGGAGCTGTCAGCAAATTTTTGTAATGGTCCAATTGCTGGGCAAGTTTAAGGTAAGTTGGCATGGGATATCACTGCAAAATTTTAGCAGGATCAACCAAACAAGGAGATCCCAGGTAACACAGCCAGCCTTTGAGAGTCGTACAACTCAATGCAAGAAATTTTAAACAGATGCAGTGCTGTTAATCCTGCACCATATTTTCTCTAGGCTTGGTTACATTTGCTTTGTTTAAGGTTTAAGCTGAAAAGGTTTAAGAGTGAAAATCTTTCAGCAAAACCGCCTTGGGGATAGGAGAAAATTATTCCAGTAAAATATGAAATGCAATCACAAAAACGTCTCAAATCAATCCAGATGTGTGTCCCTCTTATAAGGCTCTTAAAGTGAGAATTTTCAAAGCAGAAATCATAGACAAAATATGTCAACAGAAGATTAATTAACTCCAGGAAGAAAGGCCATGTGATAAGCTATTTCTCCTAGAGTGGATTAAACCGAAGGAGAAATGGAGTCCTGCTTGTCCTCACTCTGCCGACTGTAGCAGAGGAGAGCTTAGATGCTTCTGCTCCAAATGCTGGGTTATTACAGGGACAGAAAGAATATGGTAAGTCTTAATGAAAGAACAATGCTCTGAGCTTTCATGAATGGAATAAAGTTGAGTGTCCTATTGGCTATTGTAAGCAGAGGCCACCTTGATCCTCTGTAATACGTGTCTCAGAGAGACGCAAGGACAGGCAAGTTGCAGCACAAGGTGGCTTTGCACTAGTTGATGTGAAATAGTAGATCCAGACTTCCTTGGACAGTGGAGTCCCTTCTGCAGCCTGTTTTGAGATGCTGGGTGGAGGCGAGGAAAAGAAGGAAGAAGCTAGACTGTGATAGCCACCCACATGGGCATAGTCTGTGTTTATGACTGGTATGACTAAGCAGCCCCAGTTGTGAAAGGCGCTTTAAGTAAGCCAGTGGTAGACTGTTATTAGCTAAAGAGCAACCAGCATCATCAGTGCTCTGCCAGTGGTTGGAGGCTAATTAATTATTGAGGATTTTATCTAACCAATAGACACCCTCTCCTGGGTTGCCCACGTGTAACAGTGATTCTGCTGTTTATTGGGAATTGTCAAACCTGTGCTGTGACATTGGGGAAATCTGTTTGCAGGACGCTCTCCCCTCCCTGAGCCATGCCATTGTTCAATGACAAAGACTATCCCTTTTGCTTGTTTATATGCCACTGCAGCAGCGGGGCTGCAATTCCATGAGATAAGGCAGGGCTGGGCTGACTCAGGATTGGAGCTGAGGTGTTGGCAAAAGGGACACTTAATACCAGTGCCCTTAATACAGGCAGTTATTGAATGTGCCTAAGTCCTGTTCAATCTATTTAAATTCTCTCTCTGTAAATTTTTCCCCAAAGTTTCACTGTTTAATCCTAAAATGAGATGCCCTGTGATATCTATTGCTGCTGTATCTCTCTCAAGGGATGGCTGCTGCATTTCAGTGATAATGAAATGATCCCTTTCAGTTTTCTAATCTATTTCAACACATGAAACTTACATAGACTATTGTTCTAACTGCTTAACTATCTGCTTTATTGGAAATGACTGATTCAGTCATACATCCATGTAAAAATATCCTGTGCACATAGATAGACAGCAGTACTTGGATTTTACTGCAGAAGCTGTTTCAGAGAAGCTATGTGTTTTCTTGGTGTCTTTCTCACAGCTGTAAATCTTTAACTCTGTCGGGTATATGTTTCACAGTTATCTCAGCCTAGCTGGGAAGGAACAGAGAAAAAAGAATAAGGAAATGTCAGTGTGCTTTGGATTTGTTCCCATATTTATTTTGAGCCCCATTTTGTACCTGACATCAGGCTGCAAAATCACATTTTGATTTAGTACAGGAGGTAACAGAGACCTCTGTTAAGGTTCCATCAGAAACAGGTCAGAGGTTCAAATACAAAGCAATGAGTCCCAGGCTCCCTTGTAGTTAAAAACGGTGTTCACAGATCTCTAGTATTCCAAATGTTCTTAAGTTTTTAATGATATCTTGGACCTTCCCTTACAGCAAGACAAACCTATCAAAGTATAACAGTTCGTATGTTAATTGTAAACAGCAATGTAATTGCTGATAAGTGTTAGTAACGAGCTTTTTGGGAAAGAGTATTTCAAGTGTGTAGATACAGTGAAATGTGTGGAGCAGTCTGCCAAAGATAACAGTCAAACATCCAAACAAAACCACCAGACATTTGCAAAACAATGAGGATAAGAAGCATGGGAAAACCTTGCAGCTCGAATGCCCTACAAACCTGGGGCAGGGGGGTTGTTCCCATTACAGACCACAAGGCCAGTACCTGTGCAAATCTGGCAAGATGGATCCCCTCGTCCGTGGTTCAGCTGTAAACAGGGATATCCTGCTTGGATTCGTGTTTTCAAAGAGCAGAAGAAACAGAAATTGGGGGATCCTGGAACCAGTGGAATCCATATGTTCCTCTACACATGGTATAACCTCTGTGTGACCATCCGGTACCCATTTCTCTCCTGGAGTCAAATATACTTATGTTGCAAAGGATGGAAAACTGGGGCCCTCTTTTCTAACCTGCTTTCCCACTCCTTCCTTCCAAATCTGTTGGACTTGCAAAAAGAGCTTGTGCAGACAACCAACTTGTTCCTCCATTTTTCCCTTCTCAGCTCTTGCTAGGTACATCCCTTACTGTGTGTGTGGAAAGGAGGCAGGGGCTAGAATGGCTTTTCCCACCATACACGCCTGCACAGATGCAGACTTTTACAGCACACAGAATTTTAAAACCTGCCCTTTATTCCTTAGGCTTCCATATCTGAGGGTAAAAAAGAATGCTTAGTACTCAGTGCTCCATAAGGTATTAAGTAGGAATGTAACTATTTTTGCATTTCTTTTGTCCAAAGGTATAGCAGGAAGTCATCAAGTATATACGAAAACAAATCTGAGACATCAAACGTGGAAGCATCTAACAATAAAAACAGGAATTCCAGTCCCAGCGCCAGACAAAAGAGAGGTAGGAGTTCTGAGACAGAGCGCTTTGCTTCTAAAGGGTAATATCTTTATTTTTGCACACTCATTTCTGGAGTTTGATGAGGATATTTTGAATGTGTGTTGTTTAAACCCAAAGTCAAAATAAACAGTGCTACAAAGCTGAGTAATTGTACCATGAAACTTCCTGAACACCAAAAAGCATTACCAGTTTAGTTTTTTTTAAGTCTGAGTTTTGATGCATTACAGTCCTCTTTATACAACTTGTGTTTTTTAAAAATAGAATTGGGGGGGTTGCTATAGTATATGTATTTTAATCTTCTATATCCTGGCTAAGTTGGTTTCTAGCCATATTTAAGATTGTCTATGGACTTTGCTAACCAATTTCCTCGCTTTACGTCAAAGAGATTTTTTTTGCCTCCTCTGTGTATAGGTTCTCCTCTAGTGTATGGTAAATAAAGGCACATACGGTCACAGAAAGTCCCTCCATTATTTGAGGGCATAAATACAATAAATATATTCTATACAATGTATGTTAAAATGAACACTAAAAAGAAACTGGGTCTCATCTGGCAGTAGCAGGAACAGGAAATCTTTCAACAGCAGTTTCTCTTTTTAGGTGGTATTTTGAAATGTTAGAGCAAAGACTTTTCTAATAATACAAAAAAGAAAATTGCGAGGTCTTAAGAGATTAATGTCCAAATCAGGCTTAAAGTAACAGCAGGCCCTTTTATAAAAAGGAAGTGTAAAAAAAAAAAAAAAAAAAAAGTGGAATATTTTTTCTTTGAAATATAGGCTATTCACCAAAAGATTTTTCATTGCACTAAGTTTTTATTCTGGGGAGAAAGTTACGGTTTCTTCATTTAAAAAATCCAATGTTAAAAACCTGTTTCAGTAAAAATTTCTTTTTTTAAAAGGATGAACTTTTTAAAATAAAAAAACCCCAAAATTTGAAAAGCAGCCTTTCATCTGGAAGTCATAAACCCCCTTTTTAAAAAATTTCCAGGAAAATTATTGATGCTTTTTAACTGGTCCAGCTTATGCAAGAGTGTGGGAACTGGGATCACCCTATATGCTGATTTCCGTTCTTCTGCCTTCTGATTTCCCACGAGGAGTTCCCCAGGGCTCTCGCTGTAACCCCTGCTAGCTCAGCCGAGAGCCTCCTCATCCTCCCCACGCGGCTGCTCCCGCAGAGCCGAGCAGCGAGTCCCGGCTCTTCGTGGGTGCAGGGTGCGCCTCTGCGTCCTGGGCTGCAACACACGCTGTGCGGAGCGCCAGCGGAGGGGCTGTCCGCCCTCGGATGGCCCCCCGAAACTTTAATTTGCGTCCCTGTGAGGCACCTCTAGCTGGGACTCTGCAGGGGCTGAACCTGCCTTCAAAATGTACAGTTAGGTCCTGCTTTCAAAGGTGCAAAGGAATCGTGCTGCGGCCTTCTGGAGACTGGTGCGCTGCCAAAACTGTCTCTTTTGTGCCACCTACTGACTGTAACATGCCCAATATCTATGGAGTTAATGTGGACACAGATTATTTTAAAATATTGTTTTCTTTCTGTAGTACAGAGGGGGAGGGCACTACTGGGAAGCTATTTCAGTTTCATTATTCTTATGGATAAGTGCCTGTGATCGAGTTACCTACATATAAACCAGTGTTTTGTGTGGACCTGATTGGTAGATTTACTGACTTGAAGGTATACGGGAGCCGAGCCCTGCAGGAACCTCTGGAGACCACCCAGTCTAACTGCCCTGCTCAAAGCGGGGTCAGCTGGAGCAAGTTGCTCAGGGCCGTGTCCTGTTGGGTTGTGAATAGCTCCAAGGATGGTGACTCCACAACTGCCTTGGGGACGCTGTCCCAGGCTTTAGCCACCTTCACAGTAAAAAAGGGGTTTTTTCATATTTTTAAATGGAATTTCCCATATTTCAATTTGTGCCTATTGCCTCTCTCATCCTGTCATTGGGCTCCACTTCTTTACTGGATAAGATGCCCCTGAGCCTTTTCGTCTCCAGGCTGAACAATCCCAGCTCTCCCTCTTTCTCCTCCTGTCAGCTACTGCAATCCCTTAATCATCTTCATGGCCTTTCACTGGATTCACTCCAATATGTTCATGTCTCTTGTACTGGGGAGCCCAGGACAGGACACAGCACTCCGGGTGCGTCTCACTTGTGCTGAGCAGCGGGGAAGCATCGCCTCCCCGGAGCTGCTGGCAAGGCTCTGCCTAATGCAGCCCAGGATGCTGTTGGCCGCCTTTGCCACAAGTACTTATTACATTTGGAAATGGTTTCCAGGGTTATTTGGTATACCTACAGAAGGAAGGAAGAGGTCTGAAGTAACTCAGGTGGAGACAACATGTCTGTGGGGACTTGTGAAATCCTAAGGGGTCCCTCAGTGAAGTGATAGAATTGCGTAGCTGAAGAACTACCATATAAAGCCACCCCCTCCACACATGCGCTGTTGTACTTGCCTCGTGACTCTGTGATAATGAAATACTATGGATTTTCTTGCTCTACGCAAACAGAAAGTAAATATATTTTATGTACCAGTTTCTGGATTCTTTATAGGCTACAGTATCTACACAAAGATTGCCTCACAGTGGGAGCAGCAATGGCAGGGAATGGCTCTTAGGCCAACACAGGCAGTCTGAAAGCCAAACACTTCCCAGTACGCCTGTGGGCAGCCCCACAGCTGAACCGGCCGCTCAGTAGCAGTTCCTCACCAGATGCACCTGCCTGGCCCAAAGCTGGCATCAGGCCACTGGCTAGGAGGAGCTGAACCACACCAACATAATATTTCTGTATTGTTAAAAAGCTGTTCATCTCACACCCACCTATGCATGCAGGCACCTCGGAACCTGGATTATCTTGGCTGCAAATCAGGAAGTGATGGGATGCGCTTTTCTTGGGAAGCACAGCTTGTCTGTCTGTTGCTTGTCTGTCTGTGGCGTCACTGTGTCTTCACGTTCCCTTTGTACTTCTGGTCTTCATTTGTCCCTCTAATGATTTTCACTTGGCAGCGTATAAAATAAAGAGGAGGAAAAAGCTATTGGTTAAATCCTAAGGCACAGAACCAGGCAGCCAACACGTGGCTTTTCTCCTGCTCCCTTGCCATAAACCTTGTGTGTTACCTGCCCACACAAAGAAGGGGGCAGATGCAGAATTCAGCAGGAATGCATGGATCTGGGGGTTTGCTCTAGGTCCACCTGCTTCCTGCAATGCAAGTAATTGAGTATCTTTCAAACCCAGAGTCTCAGGACCTAGAGCCATCTGTGACTTATCTCTGTAAAGGTGACTGTGAGGCGGCATGGCTGGCTTACTCATGTAGGAGCCTGGCATGTAGGCTTTGCTGGCATGGCACTGCTTACATCCCAGCAAATCATGAGATCAAATGCATGACTATATGCCAGCTTCAGAGGCTGCTAGAAAGGCTTCAGCAGGTAAGGCTGAGAGTGTATCAGCTGATGATGACAGGCTCTTCAGTGCTAGTACTACACAGCAGAAGTGGGACTGCTCGCGACAATCGCTCTCTGTACATGCCCTGCGCTGCAAGGCTTCTTCTCTTATTTCTCCCTGCAAGCTTGCTGTTCCAACAATAATGATGTGTTTCCATAGTAAAAGGCACTAGATCCTTATTAATGAGCTTGCTGCTAAACTGTATTTTCCTTTGATGAGAGCTACATCCCTTCACCTGTTTTTCTTTGGTTTTGTTTTGTTGTTGTTGTTCTCCATTAAAACTCAGTGAACCAAACTCAACCCAGGGGCTCTGTTTGGCTCAGCTGGTTTAATCACCCTGACCTCATGTCACCTTTCTAATTGATTAGGTCTTGCTCAGGCTTGAACTGAATCAAAATTTATTTATTCATTTATTTATTTTTAGTTGTCATCTAGTGCTAACCTTTCCTTTCCCATAAGCTGAACAGCTGACCCTTCCTTCCTTATTTCTCTTCCCTCTCCCTCTCTCTCCTAGTTGATGCTTCCACCAGCCTTAACCTTGAGCGCACAGCGCTTGCTAGAAAGCGATTCACATTGCAAGGTCTTTCCAACCGCAGAGCTCCACCCAAAGGTAAAATCACCCCACGCAGCATTTGGTCTCTGGCCATCTGTCTCCTGCACTCCCACAATGTTCTCTCCATCCCATAGCGCCATCCATCACCATTTCCTAAAGTGCTGCCACATCTCACCAAAATGCTCCTGTCTGATGCACACATGTGGCTCCTCTTCTCAAAGATGCTGTTACCAAAAATTGCTCCTACGGCAGTGTTGGCAAGGCAAACTTTGAGTTGACTTGTTGGGTCTTTTACTGGTGCACAGTGCAAATAATGTTTGTTTCCAGTTTCTCTCAAGGGGCCAACTTGTTTTAAACCACCAGCCTAACTTCTTTCAGCAATTTACTGGCTTGAAGGGAAGAATATCATCTCTGTGTTGTACTACATGAGGTTTTCATGTGTTAAATTGTTCATTGGTTGGACCTCTTTTTTTTTTTTTTTTAAATGTTGCTCAGCCATGGCCTAATGGCTGCACTGGGGAACTGGAATTCAGAAGATCTGGGGTTTATTGCCATTTCTACTTAATTATGTTATATGACACTGTAAAATGGTGTGTTCTGAGTCTTTGTGCATAAATATTTAGAAGACACTTAATATCCATGAGTAGAGAGCATTGCATGTTCCTCTGATGGCTTTACAAGGAAGAGACTTTAGAGGAAAGAAAGAAATGTGAATAGAAATTAAATTAAATAACTATTTACAATCATCTCCTGAAAAGATAGTGTAATTACTCTTTTTATTGTTATTATGTGGCTTTCTCCTGTTCTGATAAATGACATTTCTTCTGTGAGACAAAGGGTTAGTGTGCAGTAATGGAGAGGGCGAGCATCAAAGGAGGAAGAAGCAAGATGAAAGAATAAAAAGAGAAATACAGAAGTATTAAATTACAATGTTACAGAGTAGATAAGAATACACCAAGAGTTAGTGCAGCCGTAAGATTCTAGCCGCAAGGGTAAGGCTGCACTTGGTAGTAAGATCCAAGATGTCCAAACCAGTTCAATGTTCTGAATACAAAACAGGAAGTGGTTTCCAGATCCTGTGACTTAGGGAAATCAGTTACAAAATACAGATTTCAGAAATGCTAGCTAATGCTGTAAGCTGGGCGAGTTTGGATCTGCAATTTTGTTTTGGGCCTCTTTTGCTCTTTTATCTGAATTTTTCTTGTCATGTGAAATGTCTTGCATTGTATTCAGTGTTCCAGACAGCAAAGCACAGTTCAGACGAGTTCATACCCCCTAAGCTGTAGGCACTCTCAGCTCAAAGAGTTTCTGGGTCTGGTTACCTGAGATTCCCGTGAACCACCTCCATTACACAATGTCCCATTGCACTTTGTTGTGCTGTTCAGTTACTAATCTGGTCCTGGCCTGGAGGAAACCAGTTGGCAAATAAGCTGGATAATTTGCAGAGTGTGGTCATTTCTGCAGGCAGTGACAACGCAAAGCCCTGTTAGCACTGTATGGACTGGCTGTTAGGGCAGATCGGAAGCTGTGAGAGGGTAACAGAGAAGTTACTGCAATAATCTTGTCCTGCTCTTGACCCCTTTATCTAGGGATTTGTTACTGGCCGTGGCAGGAGATGCCATATTGAGCTGAGTGTGCTTTGCTTCAGACCCACTGTGTCTGTTCATGTCCAGAACACATAAAAGGGAAGGTTTAAACAACAAAATAACAAGACTAACTAGGGGGAAAACAAGATTGCCTGATGGATATCAACTGGCAGTGGAGCATGGATGCTGAAAGCATTGCAGAACTGTCTGCCCGGGCTGGATAAGTTGGGGTAGAAATTGTTGTATATAAACACCTTGGTGTTTTGGCCAAAGAAATGCTGATGTCTGGAGGGGAAACTTTACCATCCTGCACTCCATCAGTGCAGAGACCCCCAAGGCAGCCATACCAGCACTGGAACCAAAGCGCATGAAAGCCCCCGCTCATAGCACTCTGCATCTCCCCCAGCCTTGGGTCAGGATTAGCTGTCCCGGTTTGCAGAGCCAAGCTCATATTCCTTGGAGTTGGTGCAAGGTCTCCAAGAGCTGTATGATGTGGTGTAAATGTAGCCCAACACCATAATTATAAAGTGAATTTTTCTATGTATTTTAGTAAAGGGCAGTTACAGCAGCCTAAATGTGGAGTCATCCCATTGTAATTATCACTGAGAGCAAGTTTAACCTCTCATTTTTCTTCAGCCTTTTAGGAGGTGTGAATAAGGATGTACCTGAATATATGTGCTTTTATGAGTAAAGTGGTAAGGAAGTGCATTGGCAGATACAGAATTTACAGTCTTTTTACAGTAGCTAATCTACCATTAAAATTGCACTGAGATTTTAAGGAGCTAATATGGTTTCCTGATGTTTTGGCATAATAAAACATTATACGAATTGCAGTTCAACCAGTCACGCTAATTTCTGCTCCACTGAAAACATATAGTGAAAGTGACATTTACTAGGCAGAAATATGGAAAAAACAAAGTAAAGAGAAATGTTGTATGACTGAACATTAAAATAAGGAAATGTGAAGATGAGGAATGGGAAAGAGAATTTTAAGATCCCTGGCAAGGAAATCTTCACAGTAGTATTTCTGCACAGGATATTTAAACCTGAAATATAAAATCACCTGAAACTTATTTTACTCCAGTGCTGTATGCCAGTTAACCATGGGGGGAAAAAAAAAAAAAGAAAAAGAGAGGGAAAAGAAGATAGACATGATAAGAGAAAGGACACAACTGGAATAGAAAAGTCCCTCTGAATCACAGGCACCATCTAGGAAGATCTGGGCTAAGATTCAGCAAAGCATGTGAGCATGTGCTACGAAGAGTTTCATGTGAAATATCTCTTCACCTATCGCAGGAAATTTTTTGGTAAAAATAGAAACAACTACTTAATTTTTACATAAGTGTTTTTCTGATATTTTTAAAAATCAAAACATAAAAATCACAAATAGTTTTTGACAAATCTGAAAACCTTCAACAGAATGTTTAAAGCCATTTCTAATACCATTTTCAGCTGAGATTGTGTCCTGGTAGAGTTAAGTGTTCGAGTATCTTACTGAAAATGAGGTATGAAGCATATGAATAGCTTTACTCATGTCTCAATGGAAATACTGACTTGACTAATGCAGCACATGTGCTTAGAATGTTTTAAGCAGAAGAGACTAAAAAGTTAATCCTGAAATATTTGTAAGCAAGCACCCTTTTCTCCCAAGTGCTGCTGCTGTAGCTGGTAGGTGCAAGAAATGTACTGATGTGCCTGTAGAAGTGTAGACACAATCTCTTAAGAGCTGCGCAATGACCTCAGTGTGTTTTGAAACATCATGTGCTCTCTGGAGCTAGCTGACAGTCAGTCTATTTATACCTCTGATCTGTTTATGAAATATTTTGAGTAAAAAATGCTACTCACATCTCGTAGTGAAATCTGGGGAAGTTGTGTCTTCACTCCTAAGCGGACTTTGAGAAAAGGCAGGATCCTAATTGGAGTAAACCAAAAAAAGCTCTGTTGCCCTCACTTTCTCCAAGCTGATTTGCACCACTAAGGATGGAGGCTCAGCGAGCATTTTCAGGCAGTCACACAGTTAACTTCATGTTTGTTTTTCAGTGTATTTCAGGTCAGTCATCACAGGATGAGCAGTTCAGTGTCTAAAATAATCCAAACCTCATTTGTAGACACACGCACCATTCTAACCATCATGCTCATCTCTCTGTGTTTTGTAGCTATACGTAAACACTAGTTGGTTGCTAAAATATTAATTGGCATGTCTCCTTTCTGAAGTATTAAAACTGGGGCAATTGGAATTGCTTCAAAAATATGTTCATATAAACTCTTTTCTGTGCTTTTCAATTTGTTGAGGGTATTTTTCCTGGCTGTTTTAGAGGAGCAACCTACCTTTTGTTTACCCTTTTCCCGCTGCTGCTTTGCTTTGGACATCTTTTACCCTCAGTGCTTATTAACCTCTAATCCTGCCCTGCATTGCATCTGTCTATTCTCCCAGATCCAGAATCTAAGGAAAGAGAAGTTACCCGTCGCTTTTCCCTAGCCTCCTCCATCAGCACCACAGTTAATGCTTCTGCTGTGACCAAAGGTACTGTCATGCTGCTTGCTTAGCTACCCTTCTCCCTTCCTGCTGACTGATACATTTACTGCCAAATGCTGTTCACAGAGTGAGTACATCAGGCTCAATTTTTACAAATGCAGGAGGTTCCAGTAGAAGAAAAGTCAGGACTAGTATAACACTTGCAGGAGGGCAGGCCAAGACATTTTGAATGTATATCAAGGTGTGCTGCCAGAATATATAGTGACTCTTCTCAGTTTGTCCATAATAGGCTTTGAAGAGCAGTGCTGGTTTCCATGGAAACTGCATTAATGTTTGACTGATGTGGGGTTAGGTTTCCAACTTCTCCTTAGTTTGGATTAACTGAAATTCAGTAGAAATTATTTCTCCATTTCCTTAAAGCTGTTTAGGATTTTTGCCTTCACGAAGGAGAGAATCTCCTCATTGCATAGCAGAGATCAGATGGCAAGAAAGGCTGAAATCAAGCCAAAAATGGAGTAGCAATAAATGCCAGTTTTAAGCATATTTAGCATAATCACAGTTATGATTAAAAATTATGCTTGCCAGGAAATTTTCAGACGTGTAAGGGAGCTAGGTGCCCAGAATGCACTGAACTCTATGCAGTTTGTGTGGGAACTTATGAAAGTTTTATTTTTGAGCTGTTATTATTTTGAGAAAAGGCACTTTTACAGAATTTACTTTTAAGTTACTGCACTAGTGGCTACATTTAAACTCAAAATCACACCATGCATTTGGGCAAGCTGGTTGTATTGAAAATCAGTAGGATTGTAGGCACCTATGCCTACATGTCAGAGCTGCTTTTGAGAACAGAACTTACAGTCTTACATTGGAGTCTGAATATACCATCTTTTGGCAGTTCCCAGAATGAAGTGGAGGAACTGATTTGCAAGTTTAAGATTTGCGGGGCAATTCACAAACCAAAATAGAAGGAAAAAATGGCCAAATTAATTTGTATAAGGTTGCACAGTATTTATGAACCATATCCTTGACTGTGCAATGAGGCTGTCATGAAATGAGAGCATGGGTGGGTTTATTGACAGAGGAAGGATGTGATATTACTGCTACATACAAATGTTTCTTTGCCAACCTCTTTAGACCATAGCACTAAAACATCACTACATGGAAATGATGGTCATAGCACAGGAGAAGAGGTTCTTACAGCTTCCTGACCTCAGCAACAACTTCAGAAATACATGATCAGTTACTAAGTTATGGGAAGACTGAACTATTTCTTAATATCTTTCCAAAGCTGGGGAAGAGAAAGAAGCACATATGTACAAAGAGAATGGGCAATCAAAGGTTGTTCTTTAGTGTAGTTTATCAAAGAGAGCATGTGTGAATTACAATGAAATTCAAACTTTGTTACAGTTTCATGTAAAAACATCCTGCCCTAGGTTCCTGTCTGCCACAAGACTCTTGGCAATTTCTTGGAATGCTGAGAAAACTACATTTGTAATGATTTTAAAAGCTAGAAAACAAATTAGTGCTTTTCAATTAAGTGGTTGATTTACAGCATCTGCTTTAAGAAAATATTTCAGATGACTAAAGAACTGAAGCCTGAGTCTTGTCTCAGCAACAGCCAAATGCAGGTCTAGCTAGTGTGTTTGGGTCATCCCATCCAAGGTTACTGCATGCTGCTGGGTGCTGATCCTAACTGCTAACAGTTCAGCTCCGTCACATCACCAGTCCTCCACATGTGGAGTCAGGACACAGGAGAAGCACTGTACATGGACCTGTGACGGATGCTCTCCACCTCTGCGGGGTATAAGTGTTGGCTTTTGTGATCTCTTCGCTGCCAGCCTCATGGGTAGAAAGCTGAGATTGTGAGTCTGGCTGTGTTAGTGCCATCTCCTGGACAAGAGGGAGAGAAAACATCTGTGAAATCTGATAGGAAGTATATATATTTACTATGTATTAATGTCTTTTGCAAAAAGGGGTCTGTTTCCTATCCACATCAGAGAAGTGTTTAGCCCCTAGAGTGTAGGGGCTGGTCATTTTTCTGAGTGAAATGGAGAGTATTAGGCAGGTAGTGTTTCCAGGTATCAGGAAAGCAAGTTTCTCCATTAACAATATTTACAGCCTTGTGACTCTGCAAACTTCACACAGGTCCCCTTGTTCCTGCAGTTAAAGTCAAGAGACATGAAATAAAGAGTGACCCAACTCCCCTGGGGTTTGAAGGTATGAGTATTTCCATCCTGCATGAAAACCTGTTTGGCAATCTTTTGATATTATTCACTGAATTCACATCTCATCACTGCTGGCAGACGACACTGGAGTCCGTTAGGGGTTTGGTGTCAGGTTATCTGTTTAACTGCGATAAACACAGCTTTGTCACCCCCTTGCCTGTCCCCTGCACTCATGTTATATTTACCAACTTTCACCTAGGGATGGGCCTAAGTTAAAACTCCCATTCTCTGCCTGTTTTGGGAAGTTATGCTCTAGACTGTCATCTGGATCTGGATTTTCTGCCTGGCTTCTACCTCGCTGCGTAGAGTGCAGCAGCAGGGAGCCAAGGGGCTACTTTTCACCTTCACCTGCAGTCTGGCCGCTTGCATCCCTCTTCCCTTGCTAGTGTCTATACCTAATAAGAGGAGCAGGAGCCATGCGCATGAAGACTAGAGAAGAGGCTAGACTGTGCATTAATATCCATTTAAGGTGCAGTGTTTCATTTCAGCCAAGCAGAATTTCCACCTATTCGTTGCAGCAGATTAATCAATTACTGTTTAATAAACAGTTTCAAAGAGTTAAACTAGGAAGTTACTCCCCAGCCACTGGAAGATCACCAGCTTCCATTGTCAGCTTTCTCCTTTACATGAGCATTTGCCAGAGCACATTGCCTTGTGGGGGCACAAGCAGTCAGGTACCCCTGCTGGAGGACAGGGAGGAGAGACGTGTAGGCTGAGGAATCCTTTCTTAGGGTTGTGTTGCTCTGCACAAAACCTTGGTAGAAAGGGCAGGTGCCAGGTCAGTGATGGAATCAGTGACATATCAGAGCTATCTCCTATGTCACTCCCAGCAGAAGAGGAAACTGGAACAGAAAGGTTGGAAGAAACAATTCAGAGACAGCAGAGAAAATAGTAGTTTTGCTGTTTGCAGAATATTTCCTTTTGCCAGTGACCCCTGGCACTACATTTGGAATCATTCTGGAATCCAGCACCAGAGTTTCCCAAACTGGTGTTTATACCTCACTTCCCTCACTGACAGATACCATGTGGCCACAGAGGTAGGTGGTATTTCAAGGTGCAAGTACTATCCGTAGGATAGAGCTAAGTTGATCCTCACTGGTTAAAAACATGGTCTTACTGCACAACATGTCTCACCAGACTGAGTTTCTTTAAGTAGGAAACAATGAACATTATCATCCCTTTACCAGAAGTTATTGCTGCTATTATAAGGTCTCTGACAGAGTTAATAACGCAAAGGATTTGATGTACTTAGATAAAAAGTTCCCCTACAAAATTGCGTTGCATTCATCAAGAGTGAAATAATTCATTTCTGGCTGGGAAGAAGAGCCTCCCTGGTCCCCTTTCATTGCTGTATGGATGGGCATCAAAACCATATACCATCACCTACAGAATGATTTGAAATGCTGCAAGGAAAATATGTTAAAAATGCATAAGGAAGCTGTAGTGAAATAGAACACTGCACTGTTCACCCAGCAATCATTTTCCTTAATTAACATCAACATTTCTGTTTGATTCATTTGGCTGTTCTCTGTCCTTCTCAGACTTACCTTTTTTCTGTGGAATGCTACTGTCTTTTCACTCATTTGTGCTGGTCATGTGTCTCCTCTTATAACTGTTGGACCCCAGTCCACCTGTTTGTTAAAAAGACTACCAGTTGCAAAGGTGATACAAGAATTCACTTTGTACTGGTTGTCTGGTCACTATTTCACCTTGAAGACACAAATTGTACTTCCCGTCACAGATGCTTTTGAGAACACCATATTGGCCCAGACTAAATGTAATACCGGTTCTACCACGAGACCCGTACCTAGATCTGCTTCACAGACAGGTAAACAAAATTAAAACATTTATCATCTCAATTTGAGAGTGCAATATAAATTTATTATAATATTTGCTCTCTTTAAATTAAAGAGATTTTTCTCTTTTAATGAACGTTATTTCCTGTGAAAGCAATGAAAGAGCAAGCTTAGATCACTAGAAGGTATAGAAACAATGTCCCAGATTCTGGTTTTCTGTAAGTCAGGCACAGCTGAAAATAATTCTTTTAATTGATGTTGGAGAGCTCAGAATTTGATCTGTGTTATTTTATAGCTTGAATTAAGTACACAAAAGTCAGACTATTTCTTAATCTCTGAAATTTGAATAGCAATTTGTATGGAAGAGGAAGGCTGATGCATGTATTTGTAAGGAATCCTTGCTATTTAGGTTTCTGCCTTGGATGCTTTCTACAAATGACAGTGGCAAAAGATTACTGAAGTTTTGTGTAAAGGGGAAGGTGGATGTCTTTTTCTTTTGGTGTTTGTAGCCCAACATGTGAATTTGAACTGGAATTGCTGTAGCAGTTTAAAGCTAATTAGCATCAATGTATTCCTGTACATTTAGACAGTTGCTAGTATTTTGCTGGTGTGATTCAACTGATACAGAATATGGGGTCCAGTTCTATATGCTGCATGGTCTGTAATTGAAATTGCCTCTTCTGCCTCAAAACTCTGTTGGTATAGACGTTGGCAGGGATACTCACAACCCAGCACATGAATGCCATGTCAGATGCTAGGTTACACCTTGAAAAGTATGGATGACCTTACCATACCTGTAGGGTTATAACTGGGGATGCTGCTCTGGTGGAAGAAGGTCACTGTCTCTCTTGTAACTGAATTGCAGTGGTCAGGGCAGTCACAGCCCCTGTGTACCAGGAGGGAGGAGAAGGGGCTGCAGAACTGCGTGACCCCGTGTTGCACCAACCAGTGCCTGTAGTAGGGAGGATGTGCATGGGGAGGGATTAAATAAATCAATTAATCTATTTCTCCCAGATCAGGTTGCTTTTCTGTTTACTGTCTGAACTGCCTGGCTTGGGTTTTGTATTTTCTCAGGCCAGGTTTTGATGTGGGTTTTGAGTGCTGGATTATGCATAATCCCACTGCATGAGCTTCTGTCTCCGTGCCTTATTGTCAGAGCACTGCTTTGCCTTGTCAAGAGCAATGGCCCACAGGCTGTAAAGAACTTGATTCAGCATCTGCTCAGCCCAGGTCCCTGCGAATCAGCTGATGCACAGCAGGTACATTAAGTAGGAAGGCATGTAGTGATTTGGTGGACTCCATTCTGCTTGTATATGTCAGGGCTGCAGAAACCCTTGGTAGATGCAAGGTCTGATTCCTTCTAGCTGGACTGTAGTCATCCCCATCAGAAAAGGGACAGGCATCAAGTGTGAAGGAAAGTGTAGATCATGACTGCCATGTGTACAGAAGAGGCTGAGTTACTTTTCCATCATGGGAGCTTCAGGCAGGCAGGTCTTATAAGGCTCAGCCTGAATTTCCATTGGGACACATCCTCTGGGCATGCCTTTGCAGGTGTAGAGACTGGCTGTTGTGCTTGGGCTGGAAATCTCTCATTAAGTCCCTTCCACTGGGCTGAGGTGGTTTTGGGTACAAATAATGCAATAAGACTGCTAACAGCAGAAATATTAATGAGAACTTCTTTACCCACCACTAAGGTCTTATTGTCTTTGTGCCTTGTTTACTCTGTCCCTTCCCTGCAGCTCCAGCCTGCTCCAGGCTATAGTATTGTAAGTTGCTCAGGTGGTAATATCACCTTGGGGTGAGATAGAGTTAAGAAGTCAACTAAAATTCAATGGCTTCGGACTTCAATTTAGAGATAAACATGTGGAGGTAAGCTGGAAACTGAATGAGCATGGCCTTCTGAAAATCATGTCAGCAAAAGTTATCATTTGCTACAGCACTCACTCCACAGAAATATTAGTGGTCCTTGCTTTTTGTACGTCCTGAACCGAAGAGATTTAGCAATGCTAAACACTCAAGGTATTGATGGGCATCAATGTGGCCACGCAGTCTGCCCTCCCACAAATGACAGCAAGTGCTACAGGCTTTTAGAGACAGCATAATGGCTGCAATGTAATTTTTATGGCAAAATGAGGGAACAAGCTGTAAAAAGGTACAAGCAATTCAGTAAGTGGAATAGTGGGAAGTGAACCTGTGACAATTATTTTTAAAAGACTGAATTTGAAAGAAGCTAATGACTGATAGCTAACTCTTTTTGTTTTATCTCCTTTGAAAAGGTTGGCCCAGCAGACAAATGCCATCTCTAGACACATTTGAAGATTTCGAAGCCATCCCCTCCAGCACAGATGAACTCTCCAACTCTTCCGACCTGGAGGAAGAGACCAACCCTAACAATGTAATTCCTTTTTCAAATTACGCTGCCCTGTCCCAGTGCAACCTCCTTTTCTCTAAAGATCACAATTTAACCTGCAAAGTTTAGGTTCATATCAGCCTTAAATTAATGGATGTGTTGGAATACAGAAGATGGGTGTTGGGAGATTATTCCAAGACTATTTTGTTGATAAGGATCAGGACCATAAAAAGTCACCCTTACTTGTAAGCTGTAGCTTTACCTGTTAGAAAAGTGAGGGAAAACTCTGAGCCTTTAAAAAAGTAATTTCAGACTTTTCCAGAAAACTTAACCTGGTGTCACAAACCCAATTTATATATCAGAATAGTGTCTGTCCGGTTAATTCTAAAGCCTGAATGCACAGCACAGTTCGGTCCTAAGTTTGAATAATATTTAACTTGGGCAGGATAAAAGGAATAAAAAGTGACACAATTCCCTACAGAAGAAATCTCTGCCAACTTGAAATGCCTAATTCAGTATTTAACTAAATTTGCTCTCTCTTGCACAGTGTTCTTTCATCCATAGTGACTGTATTACTGGTGCATTGTTTCATCATTTTTTTAGGGGACCAATCTTTTTCGGGTAGAAGGCAGTTTTGACAGCTGTTTCCCGGATTCTCTTACACTCGAGGATGGAGATTTAGTGCAGTTTGTGCAGGAAGGAGAGAACGGTCAATGGTAAGTCAGCAGAGAGACAGAATTTGACAGATAGAACTGCCATAACCTCCTGGAAAAGATGGAAAATATTCAGAAGAATGTCAAAGCCTCTTCAAAATCAATCCAAATCCACTCACCCCATTGACCACAATGTGAAAGAGGCAGTGGGAGGCATGAACATACAACAAGCTTTGGTTAATTCCACCTGGTTGGCTTTCATCCCAAATGCTTGTGACATGAGGCTTAAGAGGACAGAAGTTTGCATAAAGGAAATGGAGGGGAATATTTGGGCTTTTGACACCTTCCAGCCAGAAGGACAGCTGTCAAAGGCAGCATGCTCCCATAGGAGACATCAATAAAATTCCCATGCCTTCCATCGAGCTACAGCAATGAACCAGAAAGCCTTTTTACCCCCAAAGGCTTAAATATAAGACGTGATTGACAAAGTGGAATGACTCTGGCCACCTTGCGCTCATGTACATTTTGGTGTATTTATTCTCTCTTGCTGACAAGTGAGTGTTAGGAACAGACCTGGCTGGATATCTGAAATCTCCTTCTGTGGGTAATTTGGAGGAAGAAGGTCTGATCTCCTTGAAACAGCTATGCAGTCAGACCTTTCACTCAGAACTGACATGCAGCTGAGATGGGAGCAAGTCCCATAGGGTGAAGTGAAATAAATCCATCCACCCTGCATGGTATTTACAGCAAGGGGGGTGGACAATATGAGAGATTCATTTTCTTTGGCTCTGAATTTGGCCCATGGTCTCAAACACAGGCCAAGGCCACTGCTTCCTTGTCGCACAGTCTGCTTGCAAGTGAGCTTCATCTGGGATTCTGGGTCACCATCTGAGACTGCTGAAACTTCGTCACCAGTTACCTGTAGGACTGACTGCTGAGTCCTCTGTCTTCTTCCTTAGTTTAGGAAATAGCAGCCCAACATGCACCTCTAAGAAACACAACCCAGGGAAAGGAAATGTAGGGAAATTCACTGACTCTTCTCTGAATTTCAGGTTAGTGAAGAAACTGGTCTCTGAGAAAAGTGAGTGGGTTCCTTCCAGTATATTGCAGCCAGCAGAGGGGGACAGTAACAACATGATTAAGAACAGCAATGCAGGTAATAGAGGACGTGTTACTGGCATTTAAATTTATTTTTTTCATACTAAAAAAGGATATGATAAAAAAGGATGTGATAAAGAGTGCATTTTCTGTATTGAAGTACTCGGCCTGAGTGTCTGTCTGTGCTGCAGTCTCTGGTGACACAGCTGAGTTAGCCTGAAATTTGGTGCCGTGGATGTCAGAGCTAGTTAGGCACAGCAGCTTACCTTGGCATGGTTTAATTGTTTTCCCCTTCCTAGGCAGAACTTGAATCCCCCACCAAACTCCTGTGGCTGCCAGTACACAGGCTGGCTACTTTACAGCTAGCCCAAGTGTGTCATATGACAGGGTGTGTTGTAACTGCAGGATAGCTTTCATCCAGACACAGGTAGCGTTTGAATTTAGATCAGCATCAGGGATGTGGTTCTGGTCTAGGTTTGAAAACATTAAAGTCTCATGAACCATTGGTGCTTTCATCATATTTCACTGCTGGCTCCAAAGGCTGGAGGAAGGGCTGCTCTGGCGAGATTTCAGCCAAATCAGCACTAAAAGTCATCCTTTCTTCAGCTTTGGTTCTGACCTAACACCCAAACAGGTTGCACTGGAAAAGCTGAATCTCAGTAGATCTGCAGATCAAAGGTTTACAATTTTAGATTAATTTTTGCCCATCCTTAAATATAATTTACCAAAATGTGTCCTGCTTTTATTCTGGTAACAGAAGAAAGCAAAATCTGGCACAGCCATTCCCTGGGGACCTGCGATAGAGAGCTACCAGCATTTTATTCTGAGTTACTGGTTTCTTTCGATTTTTTTTTTTTTTTTTTGGGTCAGTTTGTTAAAATGGAGAAAGATCTTTATGAAAGTTAACCAGGATTCTTTGCTGTGGTTTAAAGGGAGTTTGGTAACTGCTGCTCCTTCTCCTCCACAGCAGGTCAGTTCTGTCTTCACCTCAGTGCCTAACTATGGCTCTCATTTCTTTGGCATGTCTACTGCTTCAAAAGAAAAATAAAGCCACACACACATTACAGTTAGTTACATGCCAAAAGAGCCTCCCTTGCCTTTAATGAAGGAATTAGGTGAGCAGTCGAATTGTGATTATTTATTTTTTACTTTATTTCAGGCTTTTAACAATGAACATCAAGACTGTAGATGGGAAATCCTTTAGACGTGTTGTAGTGACAATGCCCGTGTCCTCCTTTTCAGACATGTACAACGATTCCTGCAGTACAGCCTCAGTAGAGTCAGACACCAAGGAGAGCGAGGTGGCCAAAACCTTCCCAGCAGAACAGAGGGCTGGCAGCTGAACAGCAGGACCAGCCTTCCTCAGGACCCCATCCATCTCTATTTATTTTGGGTGGACACTGGATCAAAGTTGCCTTTCTCACAAGCTCTGAGGTTCATAATTCACTATAACTTTATCAGCATGAACAGATGAGAACTGTGCTGTCCACCTGGCAAGCTGGGAAAAACAAACTTGAAAGGAACATTAAACATCCAGAAAGCATCAAAACCCACCTTCAGTATTAGAGGAGAAAAATGCTTCTCGCATTGATTATCAAACTGGTTCAGAAGATGTGGCCTAAATTAGGTCAACAGCAGAGCTGAAGAGTTACTATGCACGCACCTTTTGGCAACTTTGCTTGAACACCGAGTCACTGCAGAGGGACACATGCATGGTTATGAGTTCTTGCTCTACCATGGGGGTCGCCTGGAGGTTTTTCCATTTGCTTGCCTCTGGCTGTGCCTTCGCCGTCCTCCTTAATTCCAGCTGATACATCAGAAACGTGCCCTTTTTGCTGATGGTCAACACCAAAACCATCCCATTTTAGGGTGGTTGTGGAAAGGAAGCTCCTGACTTGGACCATCCGAGAGGCTTCACGCAGCAATGATGTAACTACTTTTGTCATGGCACAGTGAACGACCTGCTGCGTACAGCATTATGTTGGAATGATGCAGATGGCAACTCCTGGCTATGAGGTGGAGGTGCAGGGCTTAGCAGGGAAGCAAAGATGTGTGACAGCTACTGTGACAAACAACATTTTGAACTCTTTTTACAATACAAGTCATTCCTCTGCTCCCTCTGCAGTCTGTGGTTGCTGGATCACAATCCTTTGCATTTGGTGCCGAGAATTCAATTGAATGCCATTTAATGTCATATGTTTGAGTAGACTGCATGCTTTCTTTGTGTGCTGGGCTATGGAGTAGATACATTTCATCCCCCATTTGGAATATACTTAAGCATTGCAAATAGGCAGTGAGCATTAGATGCTCCAATGAGTGGATAAAGTGTTGTTGTTAAATACTTCTTTCCAGGACATTTGATTAAAGGACTGTACCAAATCTCTGCCACATAAGGATGCAGTATATAATATAAAGTGATTACAGATGTTATTATTCCTATACAAGCCATTAGCTCATTTAGAGCAGCTGTTAAGGCATGAAGGCATTTTCATGGTGATTAGGTCTTAGGTCCCACAAAAGCTGCTAATACTATAGTAAAGATAAGTATTAACTAAGGGTTGCAAACAGGCAAAGATCAGCCTGGTGAAAATGACCCTAGAAGCTCAAGAGTGAGTGACTGGCTTTCACTATTAGGGATTTTTTGTTTAACCCTGAGACTAGTGGTGCTCTATGTAAATAACGAAGGGCACGAAAGCACTAAAAATGGAGATGAAGCAAAACCAAAACCCACCCTTTAGTAACCGAGCCTCTGAGCAAAATAGTAGGAGTCTGTATCATTTCTGCTATCATCTTTGCAGGGACCCAAGTGTTTTTCTTTGTGTCTCAGTGGAGGCTGGCATTGCAAGTATCTTAGTGTGTGAGTCAGGACAGCTGTGAAGCAGGTAGATAGTCCCATTCAAGAAAAAGCCTTGGAGAAGGTAAAGGCTTATTCAGATTTTGTTTGCCTGTGAAGGCTTGTTGGTTAATTATGAGTTGCACTGTGGTGGTTAATTCCCATGTTTCTTCTAACCTTCAATATCTACGCTCTGTGATGTCTGACATTTTCCGTTCATGACTGAAGGACCTGAGAGTTCTGTACCTTTTTGGAAGCTAATTTTGTCCTACAGAGATAAAAGTTTGTCTCTTTTGTGCTGGTCATTTACCTTAAAAATGACACGTAGGCTCTCAGGAACATGAATCCTCTTCGTCTGCTGTAGTTATGAGCATCTTGAAGGAAGAATTGGTTCTTTTCAGTCCCCTAAGGAAATATGCAGTGATGTTTTCTTGTAGTGCAATTATTTTATCCTCTCCCTAAAGTGAGTTAATTTTGGTTTCTGTATTACTTTCAGTAATTTTTGCACTGCCTGATAAAAGTGCTTCTGTCTACCCCTGCCCTAAGCATAGGAGAGGAAAGGGGGAGGGAGCTCTGATTGCACATAAATAAATATAGTAAGCTTTTGTGTGTGTGTGTGAGATGGAGAGAGATGGGGAAGGGTTACCCTGGGTATACGAAACTGCCAAAACTAGGATTTGTGACATGGCGGACAGATGGAAAGATGCAAACCTGCACTTTGGAGTTTCTTTGGAGGAATCTCATTCTAACAGTGAAATGGCAGTGGGAAGTATCTGTTTGAACTGAAGATGGAAAATCAGGTATTGTCAGTCCATTTCCTATCTCTGCTGGGTGCAGGGTGACAGTGTGCTAGTCCTATATCCCCCGGTGCCTCGATACCTTCCTGTAAAATGGGAGCTATTGGATTTTCCACGTGTCAAATTCCGATGCTAAATTTTAGAATGTATGCAAAAATTGGGGACCCTCCAGAGAAGAGCAAAACATTCAACTCCATATGTCCTGCTGTGCCCTCCATGAGTGTCAGTGGTGGCATCCTGTGGGGCAGTCTAGAGCTGGAGCAGGGAAGAGGATTGCTGCAGAAGTGTCTCCTCTCTCCCAGCTCACCATCTCGTCATGACAACTGCAAGGTATGGGCTGGATTATAACAATTCTCCTCCCTGCTTTGCCTTTAAAAACAATATTTTATTTATTTTTTTTCCCCAAGATCTCATGTTTTATCCTGTTGGACCAAAGTTTGAGTCACTCACTGCCCCGTGGCTGCATGCAGCAGTGGCACAGCACTTCGGTCTCAGCAGTCTTTGGGAGCTGATTGTATCACAGCCACCCTCGGACACTACTGAACCTGAGCAGGGAGCCCACAACCATTAATTATGTCTTTAACTTTCCTGCAATGCTGGTGAGCCAAAGGCATCTACCTGTTTCTCTTTCCATGTTCCAAACTCGACCCTACTGCAACATTTGCAGCTGCTGCTGGGGAGTGACCTGGGCCCTTTGCCTGCTTGGTGCCTGCGGTGCAAATGTCAGTGAGATGGTGCCGCACTGCTGGGCTGGCTTTTCTAAAGAATGAGGTTCAATGACAGATCAGGCTGCTGACAAGTCTGAGAGCAGCCAACAAGAAGTAACCTTCTGGCTTTGCTGACAGGACAAAATGGGGTTTGATGACTTTTTTTTTTTTAATAGTACACAGGCTAGTCTTTTAATTAGTGTGTTTCTGGCAAGCAAGGTGATAATTAAGGGAATGAATCTTCATGTACAGTCTAGAATATGATTTGGTAATGTCCAGCAAGACTAATGTGTACGTTAAGTATACTTACTCTGTACGTAGGTCTTTGACACCATCATTTTTAGGTAGATGGACTTAAAAATCATAGTTTTCAAATATGGATTTTATTTCAGTGTTGTTTGGAGATTATATAGTGACCAGAAAGTCATTTAAAAGTAATGGTTGCTACTAAGGTTCAGTTCTAGAAGATACAAGATCCAAGGTAAATCTATGCTGTGACCAGCAAGTCCGTGCCAGCTGCCTGGCTGTTCTCTCTGGGTCCGGACTAGTGAGACCTGCCCTCCAGGCTGAGGTTTTGACTTGGATCTCCTCCCTCTGCTCTGCTGCTGTCTTCTGTGAAACTTGCAGAAACTTCACATCCTCAGAACTCTGCCCTCTACTCAGTCAGGTGTAGTTGGGCAACAGACTCCTTCCTTACTGACGGTAATCACAAACAGATAGAGAGGCAGTTGCCATGATATGCAAGTTTTGGTTTTAGTAAACCAGGCTAAAATGTAATCAGGCCTGATCCTCTCCTCTCACGTCTAACCCCACTGGGTGGAGAATTAGACCAATGGTCGTTGTCTTGATCATAAATGGCTGCGGCCAAACCACGTCTGAACACTGGCTTTTCTTGCCAGTGACAACAAAGCTGTGCGTGTGTCTTATATTCTGGTTGTGTATGTGATGAAAAGCCATTTTATTATCCATAAGTTTCTTAGACTCTTGAGATTTCAAACAGGATTGGGTATGAGAATGGCCATGTGCTTCCTTTCCAAAAATACTCAAAGCCTGACTTCAAATATATATATATGATTAGAAATATATAAGAATAATAAGAAAAAAGAGCCAAATTGTGTATTTCTTCTTGCAGCTGGAGCTGAAATAGCTGCTAAGATTTCCTCTTCCCCAGCTGAGAATTGGTACAGTTTGTTTTTCTTACATATTTTCCATGGTGTTGATAATGATGTATTTGTATATTGTGACTGATGAGAGATAATCAGACAGGAAAAGAGCACAGAATTACCTGTCCTTTTTTTCCAGTCAAGACAGAATGTATGAATTTATTACAAGAAAAAAGTGTGCAAATGAACTTCCTGTAATTAGGCCATCCTCACCTGTGTAGAACCACACTTTGAAATTTATAAAAATCATAACTAGTACAAAACATTGTGGTTGATGTCTCTATATGAAGTAACAAGTCAAATGAGCTTTCTTTCTATTCAGAATAAATAAGTATCAGTAAAGGCACATCACGACAGCTGAAAAAAATCCACACATCTGTCCGATATAACTTTATTTGTCCAACACCTGTGTCACAAAAGGCACAGTGTTTTTCTCCTTTACCTATCTCCCTTAGTGGTGTTCCTGAATCCCTGGGACTCTGAAGAGTTCAAAGGTTCACACAGACAGTTGAGAGTTGAGCATGCTAATGCTGCAGCCATAAGGCAAGGAAGTTGTAGGATAACTTTATTATAGTTAATCCCAAGATATCTGCATACCTTTGGCTACCAGTGGTTTTTAGGGAGTGTTAATTGACCCAAATGCACGTTGTGGATCAAGGGCGAGCAGGTAAAAATGAGAATGTAGAAACACAATGCACATAGAGAGAGCAAAATAAATTGGAACTAATTTCAGCTGGTATCCAGATTTCTGCGGGCAAACTTAACCTCATTTGAGTTTTCAAGTCATTGGCCTTATCATGTTACTGCAGTGCAATACTGGTATGAGAAAATGAAGAATTAGGACCACACCAGATCCCAGGTGTGGGGCTTCCTTTGTTCCCCCCACCCCGAGCAGGCCCCATGGCAAAGGCCCAGGGCTGGAAATCCAGCCACACACGTGAGCCGGTGTAACGCTCTCCTCTTGCAGATCTCCGGTGTGCAGCTACGCGTGCCAGGACCTGCCTGTACAGCTCCCGTCCCAGCTTGGCGTGGTTTGCAGGAGGCACTTCACGGGACATGGGTAGGGCGTTGCTATTTGCTGAGGAGTGTGTTTGGGTGCAACACTAAAGGTGACCCATCCCGGCTGATCCACCTTCAACAAGCGCAGTCCTTGGAGCAGGACCGAACCAGCCAGCAAAGGCTGCTTGTCAAAGAATCCTCGGTCATGGGTTTCTCTAGGTTTGCTTTGTTAACAACTCAGAGTTGAGCCACTACCACAGTGAATGGCAACCCTCCAAAAGTTTCTCAGTCTTATATACCTTTTTACCACCCATTATCTCAGTCCAAAATCTTTGAAAGTTTTCAGTCGAATCTCGGTTCCCAGGTCTTATCGTTCATCAAAGTCCTTTAATTAGTTCTTGTCTCAGTTCTCTCGTCTTGTCTGGTCCCAGTTCTCATCTCTGAGATTTCAAGGTCTGCCTCGGGTCAGTCGTCTCTTGTTCAGTTTACCTTGAAGTCCCATATTTACACAATTCTAAGAAAAGCCTCAAGTTTTTCAATTAACTATTACACATCTGTCTCTATAAACTCTGCATGTTTTAATCTTTTGCCAGCAAAGCACCTGCTTCTTGCTGATTTTTCATCTTTTGTTCAACTTGTCTCTACTGATTAGCTTGACTGGGTTTCAAACCAATCCTGGGTTGGAGCTATACAGTGGGGGAAGCTGGAAACACTGTTCATGGCCTGTTGAGCAGCTCTGTTGCATCTCATATTTTCCAGGTAACTCATTCTATTATTAAATCTGTTGACTTATTCTACACTTTACATGGCCTTGCAGAGCCCCAGGACTCAGCTGCAGAGTGAGAGTCTGTCCTGCCCCCAGTTAGCCCAGCAGTCCTTTCTGTTTTCACTTTCTTTCCTAACCATCATGTATTTCCTTCTGCGGTAGTTTACAGACAAGAAGCATCTGTCTCCCCTTCTCTCTCCACCTCCTTTCCAGCCATGTGACTGAGCACTCCCTGCATCAAGTGAAACTTTTCAGTCCCCAGGAAACCTTGATTTTCTTTCCACCCGTTCCACAGTGAGAAGCAGCACCTCTCCAACCTGCAGCTGTGCTGGCCATGGGGAGGAGTGCATGGAAGTTCATCTTGGTAATCTTTGCCTGTGGTGAGTAACATCCTCCATTATTTCTATCAGAAAAATGAAATAGACTATGCTAGTTTTGTTTCCTTGTGGTCAGGACAGCACCTAAAACAGACTGAAAACTTTAAATAGTTTTGTTGCTAGCACTAAGGGTGCTTTTAGTAAAGTCCTACTCCTAGGAAATAACTATAACTACGCTTAATTGCAGCTGGTATAGACTTAGTCTGATGTTTTCCTGTGTATTTTCCCTTGCACTCTGTGGTGACATAAACTCTGACTCTGTGATGGAGTCAGCTCAAAATAGTATTAGAAGCAGACTTTTTTGGGCTTGCTTTTCTTAATTAAAAATAATTTCCAGACCAGCAGAACTGACTGAAAGTCTTGAGTGAGACAAGCAGAAGAAAAACTAAGGAAGCATTGCTCAAGTCATTCATCTGTCTGCATTGCAAGGTGCAGAGCATGAACAGGAAAGCAAGTGTGAGGCGCGGGGCTTGGAGAAGGCAGGCTGGGGCTTATCTCAGCGACAAACCACATCAAAGTCACAGTTCAATCCTTAATGCTGCCCTGTGAAAATCCGTGGAGCCAGCCTGGTCAGGGATATGTCCCAGCATGTTAAGTCATCCCTCAACGCCCACAGCAGTACAAAATCTGCCAGCTGAAAAAGGAAAGAGCGTGGTTTAATCTGTGTATTCTGCAGCGTGTTTTGCCATCGGCACACAGGGATCACAGAAGTATCAACCCCGTCCCTCTCCCAGCACAGTGAGCAGGGAAACAGCCCAGGGACTTGACCACAAGCAGCTCTCGCTCTATCTGCTTTGCTTTCCCGCACCTGCTTCATAGAGCCTGCTGAAGTAGCCCCAAAACATATACACGAAAGGAGAGCAAGATCAGACTGAGAGAAGTAACACTAATAACTCAGGGGTCAGTAAGGATCTTTTTGACCAGAAAGAACTTGTTTCCTCAGCTCCTTATCCGTTTTTGATCATTCTTTTAATAATTTGTTGTCATCTTTTAATAATGCCACAAAGTCAAGTCTTTCTCTGCAGATAGGGAATTAAACATAATTAGAGTTTAAGGACAAAGGTCTGATGGGTTGGAGGTTTAAGAAACTGCTCCTATATTGGAGGGAAACTATGACAGTACCAAAACCTCTCAGAAAATCTCAGTGCTTTTCCAGTTCCTGAAGGACTTAAACCAAAGCAGCTGAAGCCAGCGAGAGTGTTTTCAGTGATTGTAGGAGCTGGGTCAGGTTTTTGTGTCCACACGAGATCAGTCAGCTAAACACGAGCATTTCTTCTGAGCAGCAGAAAGTGGAACAAATCTGCTGGGTGGCTGAGCAGCATGAGTGTGTGGTTAGACAAGAAGAGGAAAAAATCCTCAGCAAGTGTTTTTTTCACCCACCCCATTACAGGACAGCAGGCTGAGAAATGTCACAGCCAGATCGTGGCACTGAGTGCTCCACTCCCCACCGTAATGCCTGGGAGCAAAGCAGTGACGTTCCTTTGCTGGCATTGACTGAAATTTGTCACCAAAGCATGAAAATGGGGGCTCCAGGCCCAGACTGGGAACAGCGAATTTCTGAGAGCTGCCCTGATCCTTTTCTGAGAGTTTTGTTCTGGAGCATTGCATGCGTGGAGGCTTGCTGGGCAGAAACACAGCCCTTGGCATTTGTAATGTGCAACTTTGAAGCCAAGGTGAGACAAGGGGAATGCAGCCGCTTGCTCCGGGAAGATACACCGCAGGGAGCACGCATCTCTTGAGCAAAATGTTGGTTGTATGTTCTGAGCTGGCTTCACAGTAAAAATAAAGAGGAATATCAGGGGGGTGCAGAGCTGCAATTAATTCTTCATTGTTCTGTGGCCCCTTTTGCTGGCAGAGCTGTGAAAAGGGCTGGCGGGGTGGGAGCCGTGCAGGCGGCTCCTTTGCCGAGCCGTGCCAGGCTCCCTGAGAGGCAATGCTGCAATTCTGAGGGAGCCGTGGTGATTTAGTTGGAGGGAAGGTCAGGCACCCCATGGGCCCACCTGCCCCTTTGCACAGCAGTTACCGAACTACCTCCAACAGCCACCCAAGAAGAGCCAAGACCTTTCGGTGCAACCGGAGAGCAATCCTTACTCATCCCTGGCAGCTCATGTGGCCAAATGCTTTTTGAGAAGACAACCCAAGCCAACAGGTTTAGCAGCGTGGTCGTGCCCTGAAAGAAGCTCCAAAATGCTTGGGAGAGCTGTGGGAGGCTGGAAGAGCAGTTTGGCAGGTCAGCTGGTGAGCATGAGCTGTGAGCCACCACAAAGACATTTCTGACTTTACCCCTCAGTGACCCTGTCAGGCTGAATGTTTCTGTAATGAAAAATAGTTAGGTTGAAATGACCTTTTGGGGAAAATGAAGTGTCATTTAAAAGCTATGGGTAGCACCCAAATGTCAGTAAAATAATGTTTCTCTCCACGCCTGTAAGGTAGGTGTTATCTGGTCAGTAATCCAAACCAATCTGTTAACTAAAAACTAAGAAGTACTGACTATTTAAGACTTGTGTAAATTTAAATACGGGTTGTTTAGCAGTCTTGTAGGGGGAAAAAAAGAGTGAAAATTGCAACTTCTCTTTTGTTTTTATTGTGCTGATACAATTAGATGCAACTACCTATAGCTGGTATATGGCAACTGCTCTGATTTTCCACTGGCAAACAGAGAATGAGATAAGTTATCTGTTTTTCAGCTCTGCCAGCAGGTGTGGTAAGGTCTAGGAGAAAGTGAGAAACTGAACTAAAGTATCATATTAATTATGGCATTTTTGGGTTCTTTCTGATAAAATTCACAATCAGACAGCTCTGTCCTATCATTTTTGTGGCTTTTCAGCTGTATCAAGTTGCCCTTCTTTGATGATAACAGCTACACTGGCAGTCAAGTATATTCTGTACAGCACAGAGGTGAAACCTAGGCAATTTTAGGAACACGGAGTATACATCTACACTTCTGCTCTTGTCTAGCATAGCCATTTTTAAGGGAAAATTGTGGTATGGGTTCAGATCTATACATCTGTTCTCACTTCTTTGGTTTTGATCTTGAATTTGATTCAAAACCCAGTAGGTTTTATTATTCTTATTTAGTTCAGATGTATGCTAAAATGGTGAGATTTTGTGAATTCAGCAATTGTTGCAGGTCTCTCTTCATGCTGAGTGAAAATAAATAAATAAAACAACGAGGAGCTTGTGAAATTTCAGCCGCTTCCATTCTGAATGTGCCTCTGGCCTTAATCGATCCTAAAATCTGAATCTCAGCAATCTGTCTGCCACAAACCTTGGACACCAATTCATGAGAAATTTCTTTGGAAGAACCAGCGTACAATAAACTTCTCAGACAACATGTTGTGGCATCCTCTGTGGAGCCATACTGCTAGGAATATGAGCTATCTTGGACTTTTGTGTCCCTTCAGTCTCCAAACTGTAGAATTCATCTCTGTCTTCCAGCTAATTTAGGCAGTAAAGCATTTAACTACACCTGAAGCTTCATGCACATGAAGGAATTCATATATGTCAGTGATTTATGATTTCTTTTATCTTGACCTTTTCTTTACAGAGTCTTGTTGCATACTCACAATCAAAGACTCAAGCAGAAGAGTTGTGACCTTCATCTATTCTGCAATGTACTTTTCCCACTTTTTCTTCACTTCCTTATTTACATTTAGGAGCCAGATATTTTCTTTTCAGTTCTGCAAGGGACAAGTTTCTGTAAATGTTGTAAGATGGAAGCGTAATTTTGGTGCTGTGACTATTTTCAGATGTGGTCCAAAATGCCCCTGGATGCTGTACCCTGACATTTGTTTCTCATTGCTGAAAGCCCATCCCTGAGAGGGCTGGACTTTCCTTGTTTGGAGCATCCCCTTGGGTACCTCCCAGGAGGAAGAACTTAAGGGTTCAAGCTGGCATGGCTACAACAAAACCAAAAATAAATATCTGGAATTTCCCTGTCTCACAGACTGGTGTCCCAGACTATTGTGAATCACTGTAAGATCATTATGCTGCTTCACTTCCTCCACACACACAACATGTTCCCTTTCCCCATGCATTGTTGGTAAGTAACCAACCACCCCTTCACCTCTTACACCCACTTTATCTTCCTTAGATCTTGATAATTTGCTTCTAGCAAATCTTGCTGTACTACTGCCTGCAAGGGAATTCTTGTGCTGCCTGGGGATTGTGCAAGGTCTGCTCACACCTCCAGCATCCTCTGGCTTCTTCAGCAGTAAAAGCACCATGTGAGGAGCTGGTAGCCAATGTGCTTCCACTGCAATGGGTATATTCAGAGGTGTGAAGATTAGGAGGAGGGTGAAAAGTTATGGATAGTCCTACAGCATGTCTGCCTTCACTCTCCTATCATGATTGGAGCCAAATGAAGAATAAAATCATATCACCCACTTGATAACAAAATCAGTGCAGTTATGTTGTGGTTATCAACAGAAATGTTAAAGGTAAAAGTTTCTAGACTACTACTTATTTGTTTCTTTGCAGCATTTTCCTCCTGCTCTGCTGAAGTGGCTCTGGGGGTTGAACTGTCTCCAGAAACCATATCCTTCCATCAGACGGCTACTTCTGCTCAGCCACTTTCCCGTTATCATTCTTCAGCCCATCAAGGCAGCACAGTTCATTTCAACAGCACAGACTCTCTTAAAACAACACACATAAGCCATAGAACAACTGTGCAGACAACAGACCAGCACCAGGTAACAACAGAACCAGACCATCACACGACAGCCCGGGCAGGAGCAACCACCATACAAGTGACCGGCCAGAAATCTCCCGTGGTGGTATCCACAACATCAGCAGACAACACGACTGCAGCTGGTCAGGCTACAACCCAGGCAATCGAAACAGTTACTCCTGCAGCGAAGAACACAACCATGCACCCTATGTCCTCAACCAAGCAAGCCAGAACACATGTGAGCACAGAAATGACAGCGGCAGCCACAAACACAACCATAAAACGTACAACAGGAAACACACAAATGACGGCTGCTGCCCTAACTACTATACCCACCACCAGGCAAACTGTAAAGCCCACCACAGGGTCAGGAAATCAGACAACAGCGCCTAAAAGTCCAACAGCCACAGCCATGATCAACACAACAACCATTCGTCCAGGGACTCAAACAACCATCCCATCTACTATGATGACGGTGAGACCCACTCTTGCACCGCAGCCTTCTCCCATTCCCACTGGCACATACACCGTTTCCAATGGGAACAGGACCTGCATCAAAGCAGTCATGGGTTTGCAGCTGATCGCTCAATATACACAGAAGGTGAGGTGGAAAGACTACAAGGCTGAGCTTTGTAATGACTGTTTCTTCATTAGCTGGAATTTATTCTTCTTCTTTCAATGCAATTTTCAGACATGAGCTTGTATGATAAAAACAAGTGGTTTGCTATCAGTCTGAGGGCTTTTCTGTGCCACAGCATCTCAGCTGCTGTACTTTGGCTTGTGTGATGATGTCAATGGGACGTGCAGGCGCTTTCTTATTTCAGTGATGTAGGTGTGGTAGCAATACTGAAGGGGTAGATCAGCCTTCAGCATTATTTGTGTTTCCCAGAACGGGAATCTGAATTGACTTCAGTGAAAGGCTTGACATTGCGAGTTGCAATGAAAGCAAGAAATTGTCAATTCACAGACTTGGCTTCAGAGGTGAGTTGTCTTGATGCAGATGCCTGGAGATTTTAGGATCACAGGAACTGCCAGGCTGGATCAGAGCAGGGGTCCTGGGGAGCTAGTACCCCCTCCTAGCAGTGATCCACAGTGAATGATGCAGCAAAAGATGTCATAAAACCCGAAATGGTGATTATATCCCTCATACTTATGGTCTTGTAACCTCCATTAATACAATATGTGGGGTTACATCCTCAGGCTCTGGAGTTCATATGCCTCAAGACATCCCCATTACAAATCCAAATATTCTTGTTTGGGGTCTGAATATTTCTAACATGGGAGGAGTATCTAATGTTGGTAAAAGTAATTTTCATCACTTGTCCTGCCAGAAGCCAGGCAGGGAGCATGGTTCCCAACCTTATCAGACCACAGTGAGATGTTTATTACAAAAGTGAGGTGTGTTTGAGATAAGACTGAAGGAGCCAAACTGTATTCAGAGCTGCAGAGCTCTCCTTTCAGACTACAACGTGGGTTGGCAGATGCTAGAGGTGAACTGTGAAGGACATAATGAGGAGGCAGGGGTGATACGAGGAGCAACATAAGTTGAAGCCAATCTAACCCCTGCCTGCCTTTGTCTTGATCTTTCTTCTGCCTTCAGGCGCAAGTTGCCACTGCTCCCTCTTTTTAAATTACCACTGGTGCTCATCTGACCCTGCTCTGAATCATATCAGTTCACCAAATGAGCAGAAAACTATTATTTTCTGCCAGCTTAATGCACTGGAACAGCTCGGTGATGTGTCAGACAAGCACTAGGGCTAGTTTACGAGTGGGGAATGACCCTGGCAGACAGCAATTAGGCTGCCGCCACTACCAGCCTGTTCCTTCAGCCACACAAAACCTGTAGGGGAAAAAAAAAAAGAAAAAAAAAGCAGCTATAAATCTCTGTGTGTTTCTTATTAAGTTTCTCCCCTCCTCTTCATAAGCAGCCCTGCAACGTCTCTTCTCTCCACAGAAGGGGATGGAGTACATGACTGTCAACCCCAATGCGACACAGACATCTGGAAGCTGTGGGACAGTGCAGTCTGAACTGAACATAACTTTCAGTGGAGGGTTTATAAACTTCACCTTTGTAAAGGTAACTGTTGCATTTAGAGGGAAGGAGTGTTTAGAATTGGGGAGCTGGAACTTAGGCTGCCTTTGATCCAGCTTGTGCTGTGGGAAAAGGCATTTCATTCATCTCTATGCTAGTTTTCCACCTGCATATAAGGCGCTATTACTCCTGTCCTTCCCAAGAGGCTAGAATCATAGAACCACGGATTAATTCAGGTTGAAAAAGACCTTTAGAGGCCACCTGGTCCAACACCCTGCTCAGAGCAGGGCTAACTTCAACGTTAAATCAGGTCTTGCCTGATTGAACTTTCAATTTGGAAAGGTTCGTATGTGCTATGAAGGGTAGGTACAGTGCCTTGCCATCCGTTGACAGAAAGTGCTAGAGATGGGTAGCAGTGTTAAAGCTCCCCATCTAGCAACACAAAGTCTAGAAACAGCCTCCAGCAAAATCTGAATCTCATTTTTACATAGGCAAAAGTCTAGTGAGAGGGAAGGCCAGGTCTGTTGTTTGCATTGATGCAGGACAGAGGGAATGGCTTCGGGACTGGAGTCCCTGCGCAGGAACAAAGTGTGTGTGCCAGGAGTTCTGACTCACACTATCACATTGCTCTTACGAAATGGTGTCTCAGGGACCACCTGAATGCAGGTGAGGTTAGTCATTTGCTTCCCATAAATGCCAAGTATCACAACTGTCTGGCCAAAAGCCAGCTGTGGCTGTTAAATCTAAAGGACAGCCTGTACGGTTTTAAGTGCCCAGGAGCTGCGGCCCATCCACAGCTGAAGGGGCCTAATTTCATCTCCTTTCTGAGTGGAAAATTCCAAACAAGTGAACTACAACAACAAAATTGTAGATTAGTGCCCCTAAAATGCACCACACCAGGGAGACTTATAAGTACACACAGAACCTTGGGCAAGAGAGAAGCCCTGCTAACAGTGGGAAAATAAGCTTCTTTTTTTGACATTGTGTCTATTGGTACCACGTTCCCCACTGGGACTGCATCCTATGTAGATGAGGCTTTAACATAAGCTACCAAGAGTGCTGCTGCTATTCTAACCACAGGAGAAAATTGCCGAGTGCAGCCATCCTCTTGCTTCCTCAGACATTTACACAGTTTACACATTCTGGGAGGCAGCATGCAGTATTATTTATATGAAGGCTAGTAAGGGCTGGGTGGTGATGCCAGCAGGGCTAAAGACAGAAGTTAATACTGTGTATAAAGTCATTAATGGGCAGGGAGGAATATGGCACAGGTTGGATCCCATCAAACTCTGAGTGTAACATGCATGTCCTGGAGCTCCACAGCAGTTCAGAGCTGCATAGAATCATAGAATGGTTTGGGTTGGAAAGGACCTTAAAGATCATCTAGTTGCAACCCCCCTGCCATGGGCAGGGACACCTTCCACTAGACCAGGCTGCTGGGGCTATCACTGCTGCTCTGTGTCCTTCAATTAATCAAGCCAAAATGTCAACCTTACATCCTAGTTCTGAGCTCAAATCAGTGATGATTAAGAAAAGGACAAATGGTTAATCAGTCACTTCCATAGAAAGTCCAAGAGGAAACAGCAAACTATGCCACACCTGAGTCGTTAATGCTTGAGCAGAGAAAAGATATCAATTAATAATCATCTTGATTTTAGTTTATGGCAGAAAGTTTTCTAAAAGCTACAGAGGAAAAGTGAGGTAAAAAATCAAGGAGCTGTTTTAAAACAAAGGATCAGTTCAGACCATGAGTGTTTTCTTTAAATGTGTGCTTCCTGCAACAAGGGGAGCATTTTCTGTGTTACAAGGATCCTTAGAAAAAGTCTGGTGATTCAAGTACCCATGAAAGCCCCAGCTTGTAGCAGTGCTAAGGAGACTGATGTGAACCTTTAGGAGGTACTTGACCTGTCTTGCCCTGAAAAAGGTGGTTATTGGCACAGCATTAGACAATCCACCCTTCACTTAAAGATAAGCCTCAAGAGCATAGCAGGGCTCGGCTTAGACTGCTTTGAAATTCAAGTTAATAAGAAATAATTTTGCTGCTGTTTTTTACGTGTTTAGCCTCCACAGCCTCTCTTAACTGCTTTGAACCAGGAGTGCTCCAGTGGTGGCACTTCTGATTTTCACCGGTGAAAGAGGAGCTGGATCAGGCCCCAGGGCTGCAGTGCTGGTGCGGGGTAGCAGGAGGTGAGCGGCTGGCTCAGTACTCACCACTGCCAGCTGCCTTTTGCAAAGAACTTGAAAAAAGGAAGTTTTGTAACCAACCCACAAGATGTGAAGTAGGAGCAGGTGTTTTCCCCAAGCAAAGTTATTAACCGTGGCCAAACAGAACATAGCGCTGCCGCCAAAAAAATGGTAATATTTGACCTATTTATGTCTTAAAGTAGGAATAATGCTGAGAACCTCTTCTTTGGTGTATTTCTTTCTTAAACTTTCCCAATCCACCCTACCACCTTTTAAACTGCATAACATTAAAACTGGCTGCACAGGAGACATTCATGTCTGCTGTGATTTATCCACCAGCTGCACTCACCAGTCCCTGTGTGCTCACAGCTGGAATTAAAATGACTAGTAGGGCTGCTACATAAAGACTTATATTATACTCCAACATTGCAACCAGGGAAAAGCTCTTAGGGCTGGCCCTCACTTTGTGACAGTTGAGGGGAGGACAGCATTCAGGTTGCACCAGGGTTTTAGGGCACTTGCAGGCAGGACACTTAGCTGGAAATTTTGCTCTGTGCTATTGTACCAGGTGCTTTCCATGTCAGCAGTCTGTGCGCGTACGACAAAAAAGCCAGCCAGAACCAACAGTGTCAGCAGGATGAAAGGAACAGTTATTTCTCCCCTACACATCCAGGTTGATGTTTTCTCATTTGTAGTGACTGCTGTTGGCAGACAAAATAGGAAATGAGTGGTACTAGCATGAGCACGTACTCCTGGCTCTCAGCTTGTTGCTGACCTCTCCCAGTTCAAAACAATATGATGAACATAGAAGCACTGCTGCTTTCTGCAGTTTGCTCACGCAAAGAGCATCTATTCATAAAGTGCATTGCAGCACCTGGAGTCCCAAGTACTTCTAAAGGTGTGGGCTTAGGTCCTGCAAGCAGGCAGACTGCAGGTCAGCATGGATTAATTCAGTGCAGGATTACTCAGGAGAGCACTGTAGGGACTCTCAATAAAAGCAGAACAGGTGAATAAAAATAAAACGGTCTTATCACATGCCAGTTAATTTGTGCAATGTATACTGTTTGCTTAACTCCCTCCTACTTTTGGTTACCACAAGTATCACCACACAAATGTCTAGTTTGAGCAGTGTGTGATAAAATGTGTTTCTTTGGGAAATTATTTGTGAACATTTTGCTGTGGTGAACTGTATTTTTTTTCACAAATATGAGGATGTATTATGAATAAAGATATCTCTTCTTTCGCAGCAAGCTCCAATGTACTATGTCAGTAAAATTGAGGCCAGATTACAGTTATCTTCTGAAGGTCAGTGATTTTACACTGTCTTAATTTCATATCAAACTGTTCTGGGTGTGGAGCAGGCTTTCATATCTTTAAAACACTGGATTTTGCAAATTATGTGTTTATCAGGCTTTCAACATGTCACTCACCTAAATCTTATGGTATGAAAAATGGAAGAGAAGGGACTGGGCTGCAGTTTCATCAGAATTGTTCCATTTTCCTTTTATCCTCAAAAACTTTCCCTGCCCCACCTCTTTCAAAATAGAGAGTACTTCAAACCTAAATTTAAGATACAAAACAGTCCTCAAAGTTTTTATCTGCAAACACACAAAAATGCTGTGACTCCAGTCCAGTTGCATGCATCTTTCCAATCTAATAAGCAAACTAACTGAATACAGTATCTGGATCACAGAAATGCAGAGGTGGATCCAGATTTCAAATACACCAGTATGAAGAAGAGGCATGTCTGACATTCTGGTTTGGCAAAAATAAGAACTGGACCCAGGATGAGGTTCTTCAAACCATTCTGAAATCCTAGACCTTGTCCATACTTTTGTCAGGTGATCAGATTTTCTTTTTCTTATATAGACCTGATTCTTTCCATTTGAACAGACAGGAGCTGGCCCAGAAGTTACGGCCCCAAAAATCCTAAGAGAACATCATTTAGGTCAGAGAGAAAAATTCTGAGCCACCACTTCAGATTTTCTCTGACATTAATTTTGCACAAATTTGTCCAAATATATCAAATCTGTGATAGGTTAAACAACCATATTATGTCACTTCTCCATTTGTTACTCAAGTCTTTGAAGTGACTTTTGTCCCTGAAAGAAAAACAAATCAGGAGCTTGATCAGGTGTGTCCTAATAGCACTGAGCTTTTTGGAAGCTCAGTGCCTATTTTTCTTCTCACTGATGAGCACTTTTATTAACTCAAGTGGCTCCTATTCTGAACTACAGCAATTAAAGTAAAAGAAAAGCTGATCCAGAGGACATGTCTCCTACAGATGTTCTCAGTCTAAATAACCAGAGTTTTCTTGTGCATTGCTAAATGCAAATTGCAGCAAATACAAACTAATCGGCTTAATCATAAGTTTTAAAATCCTCAAATATACTTAGAGTCCTCCATACTGGTGCTGGCAAGAGACATTGCTACGCATGGCTATTTGTTACTGCCTCTCTGCCAGATGTTGTCATTTCAGTCTGCCAGCAGGGGTTTTTTTTGCAGTGAGCAAGCCCATATCTTTTCTAAGATAAAGATTACTGAATTAACTGTATCAGTACACACTGGTGTACTGACTTTGACTGAAGAGGACCAGGAGTATGCTGCACACTATTGTGCTGGCAGATGTGGTGGAGGTACAATGATGCAGAGTTGGTGATGTGGATGATTTTTGTCTTAAACTGTTATATCTGCTTTCAAAGGAGGATATGCATAAAGGATATGCCCAGGTTACGTGATCTTTTCATGCTTTGAACTTGAGCCATATTTTCCGTAAAGTACTGTGATACTGAAATATGTTTAAGAACATATTTAATACATAAAGCAATACAGACTAGATATGTCAAATTCCCATGCTAGAGATGGTATCTCTGTTTTGTCTGGAAATAGCCATGCTGGGGATCTAAGATAGTTGTCTTCTCCTGTGAGAATCCTAACCCCCTCTTGCAGGCTCAGGTTGTTAAAATATTTTGAAGAAGCATCCGAAATTTTAGCCACTTTTTCAGACCCAAGCTCAGCTGAGTTGCCCATTGATAATTAAAGCCATTTAATTATTTCTTCCATTTAAACATGGAAGAAATGTAACTGATACATTATGGGGAAAACATCCATGCTTTAGACACATGTGTGACTGCTGCTCTGCCAAAGCACCAGGGATCCTCCATTTTATCTCAGAAAAACGTTGGTTCCAACAGAGTTCGTGTGGATTCTCATTTGTCCTTCTCATTATGCCTTCCAGGTATGCTTTACTATGCAGCCATACATGAGAAGATGTTTACAACAAAGCTGGGGAATTCCTTTAAGTGTGCTAGCAAGCAAACCTTCACCTTGGAGAAGAACTTCCAGCTACTCTTTGTTAATATGCAGCTGCAGGCGTTTGATATTGTCGGTAACCAGTTTGGAAAAGGTAAGTAGAAGGTTACCTTTTCCACCCTTCTGAGATCTACATGTCAGCACTCTGGTAGCCTGATAGATATAGTCTGATAGATTATAACCATACATGTGCGGTGATCCTGTTACACCTATAGCACAATCACAGCTTTGTAATAGTTGCCAAATAATGTAACCTGCTTACTGCTGTATTCTCACCCTTTTCTGAGTAATTTTCAACACAGTGGTAATACCTATGGAAGATGGAAATGTATCTTTCCCTCCTGCATTCAGTACCTTCTGTTTCACCTTCTCATTAAAAATGTTCAGTTCTACAGGCACAATTTTATTCTTCACTCATCTTTTCCCAGAGCAAGCGGAGGTGTGTTCACCACCATTGCATTGCCCAAACCCCTAATATGTACAGTTAAGTTCAAGGTCACTGTTCTCAATATAGTCAGATTTTAGCTATTTTGAAAGGCTCTTGACACTTATGATGTCCCACAGCTGCAGCAGCAAAACTGCCAACTAATAAGGGATATTTGTGAATGCAGGATGATACTTTCAGAGCAGCTGTGTCTAGACATGATGAAGTGTGCTCCTGAGGAGGAACATGATTGGCATGCTCCCAGTTTCAGAATTATATGTGATGCTCATCTCTGCAATTTGTCTTTTCTTGAGTACAGCCACAAAGAGACAACTATGTAGCTTAGTAAAAGACAGAGACAGAACAGTACTGACTCCCCTGGTCTCTGGATTGCCGACACTGGGAGAACGTATTGGGGCTCATCACAACTTCTTCCCCACACCCACACCTGGGGTTCCTGCCACAGGGAAATGAGATGTTGCCATCCTTGTTTCTTGTCCAGTGATGCAGCCAGGACCTGGCTGGGCTGTGGGGTCCAGGACTGCTGGGTGCACCAGGAAACTCCCATGTCCCACAGTATGAACACTCTCACGGTCTACTGCCTTACTTCTTATGAGATGCATGAAAGATCCTACAAAAAGCAGAGAGGTAGACCAGATTGGACCTTGCGGTCTCTTTCAAACTGTACATCTTCACATTTCTGTGACTTCCTCTCAGGGTGTTTCCATACAAGAACTCAGGTGGAAAGATAGGCTTATCAGTTCTCCAGCCCTTCAGATGCACTAATAAAACATTCCCTTCTTCTGAGATTTGACTTTCTGTATGCTTACAAAATATTGCCCCTGTATTCTTCTTTTTATTTTAGATCTGTCTTTTGACTCAGTTTGGCTCTGTTTGACTGATTCTTCTTTCGTTACTTCACCATTTTGGCTGCCTTTCTTATTCTAAAAGGAATATAATGGGAAACAACATTTGGGGCTTTTTAAAGACATGGACCATTTTCTTTGCATACTTTTCTTTAAGTTCTTAAAAGCTGCACTGAGAATCCAATCCATGTTCTCATTCTCATGAAGATTTTTTTCATGGGATAACACTGAGCTGGAACAATGCATCTGGTCCCCACATTCCCATTTGAATTTGTACAATGAATGAGTTCAGTTATGGCTTTTGGTATGGCCTCACCTCTAGCAGAGACAGAGCTTAGAAAGACTCTCTCTTTCTCCCCCTCCCAGCCCCCACCCCCTCAGGTCAGGCTAATCTCTGCTAATCAATATCATATACAAAATTAAATTAGTTTTGCTCTTAATCAAAGGGCTGAGAAAGCAGCTACCACCTCTGAAAAAATTCCCCAGTGGCCATGAAATAGTTATGAAACTGTTACGTACCTCTGCTGTGTATGCAGATTTTGAAAGACAAAATCCCCAGTGAAGGAATGACTCTATACACATCACCAGCCTCCTGCCCTCAGGTGTCTTGAGACTGGTAGTTTCACTTCTGTTGCTCCTGATTTGCTTATCTTTAAAAGAGGAAGAAAAAGAAAACAATAATGATCATCGGTTTCAAGTTCCTTACAATTTTGTACAGACTGCAGCAGCATTACATCGATAGCTTGGCCTGTTTGAGTCTGGAAAGCGGTAAAAGTGTCTTCTGAACTGCATTTCAGTGTAGCAGAAACAATTTCTAGTTCATAGCCCAAGGTTTCGTGAAAGCAAAATGGCCAATTCAAACATCTCTGGCTTTTGCAGTACTCAAATGCAAATACTTTTCAGCTTACTTCCTTAGCAGCAGGTTACATTAACCAGACAAAGCTTTTAAAAGGCTGTAGAATGCTGATGCCTTTGGCTTTGTGGCATTGCATCACATGAAATCACCATCTGGATCAGAGAAGAGGAGGATCAGATTTTGGGGAAAGCTGTGTGGGGGCTCTGGAGCTGTGATGTGATGTCATGCACTCCACATGCTCCCTGGGCTAACTGCCTGCTGTCGGTGTAAAGATTCCGCCTGGGGAAAAGCCCAAGCTAAGCTACAATCTGTGCCAGCATGGTCATCAGAATTAGACAATAACAACAGAGGCTCTTGTCTTAAAGCACTGTCGAAATCTGCCTTGGAATAGTCACAGAAATGAAAGGGGTGGAGGGCGTTGGATCTCCCTCATACCTGGGTATAAACTGGATTCACTGCTGAGCTGGGATATACTCTGGGGTTTAGCTGATCAAGCCACCCTACTTAGAGGATAGTTTGCTACTCAGGTGCCACTCAAAGCATCATGCTAGAGGTCTTTCTTTCCTTGGAGCCCGAGGAAGGACCATTCCTATAGATCAGATGGAAGATGTAGGTCTGATCCAGTTCTGGGGTAGCACATCAGTGATCATTCCCAGACCTTGCCTTCACTCCCAGGGCTACGCTTGTTGTATTGTGAATTTGAGACTGATACTGCCATTGTTACTTGGGTGAATATTCCATTTATGTCAGTGACCCAGATGGTGCAGTCTCTGCATAGGAAAGCCACCAATTTACCCCAGTCTGGAAGTTCATTTTTAAGTAATGAGTTTCCATTTAATCAGAGGATGACTTGACTATGCATTTTGGTAGGAACTGGCTGAAGAAGTCAGGATTTGCCCCTTCTGTAGCTAAGAGGTATGTTTGGAGTGAATATATCTTTGGATGGTTCTTAAAAGATATTATTTGTGTCAAAACCTTTTCTGATATCATCATATGTACAATAAAATTACAATGGTACTGCTAAAACAACCCCCTGGACTAAGTCCAAAGCTTCTGCCTTCCTAATCTCTTGATGTTCTGAGTTAGCCACAATTATCCAGAAATATTCTGAATTAAACACAGAGAACAATTAGAATTTGATTTTTCTTAGGAAACACTGACTTAACTAGGATCCTTGCTGCTCTAATGATGTGCTGGACTATGGGCTCCTTTCTCTGGCCTGATCCTTTTTTACTGGGCAGAAGCAATTAGATGCCACATAGGAGCAGTTTTTGTCCATGCAGGATGTGTCTTGCTCTTTATTTTTAGACTTGCACTTTGTAGCGTGATGCTCCACATCTGCTGTCAGCAAGAAAGCCTCCTACTGTGTATGCACTGGTCTTGATGGTAAAACAATTACTGTAGACATGAAAGAGCAGAGTCATTCTCCAGTGAAGCATGTAGCAATTTCGAAAGGGGCAAGTATTGTTTTCTTGAGATAAGGTTCATCACAGACAAAAATGTGATAAGTATAGCTCAGGGAAAAAAAAAAAAGAAAACAAGGTTTTGAGAACTTCTGGCTTGTATTTGCTAACTTTTCTGGAATAGAGATGTATAGTCTAGGAGTACAGTGTTCTGCTGTAACACATTCTCTGATCTCCTTTTACTTTCAGAAGAAGAATGTTTTCCTGATAAAAACAGCAAAGCAGCTCCCATTGCAGTGGGCCTGAGTATCCTGGGATTGTTTGTCATTGTGTTTGTCACTTTCCTGATTTCCAGAAGAAAGCCGCATAGAGGATATGAACGTATCTGAGGTGCCCTTGTACTTCCAGATGTGTGTAGCAAGTAGAGAAGTCACAGGACTTCTAGCTTCTACCTGGCAATCTCACTTCCCTGAAGCCACATTTTCAAGTGGGATGACACCATCTGTTTAAAGCTAATGAATATTTCCGAAAGCGATTTCTTTAAGGTGGGAAGGAGAGAACTCATACCATCTACTTTAGGCTATTCTTAGCGTCTGATTTAGGTGTAGTTTAGAGGACCAAAGCGAGGCGCCTAAATTCTTTGTATTATCAACAAAGGAGGCAATTCAGACCACCTAAGTCAGATGCCTAAAAATAGCTTAAAGCAAGCAATATCATTATCCCCCAGAAAATCCATCAGGTTTGTTAAAGATAGCGTTTAGATTTATTAAAATAGATGGGTCCAGTAATATGACCATCAAGTGAATAAACCAGAGGTCCACAGCTACAGACAACCCTGTTAAACCAGAGCTCAGTGAAAGCCTTGTGGGAACACTGCGTACGCTGGCGTCTTAGGGCAAGGCTAAGTGAGACTTTCATTCACGAGCAAGTTCTCACTAGTCCTATAACAGGGTTACACTTCGTAAGTTCTTGGTTTTTTTCCTGCTAAGCCCTTTGCAAGGACACAGTGGTAATATGTGACTCTTACTCTGGAGGCAGTATTTTTTGAAAATTTTCTAGTTACCAGTGACTGTGTATGCAAATAAGAGATTACCCAACTGAGGTCACACAGGGTCTGCCTGACCAGTATGCGCCAAAATTATCACTTGTCATTGCTTGTCTCAGCCCTGCTGCAGAGATGTCTGAACTTCCTGCCAATAATTCTTGAACTGCAGCCTCATAAAGCACAGCACATTAGAGCAATCTGACGCTGGTAAGTTTATCCTGAAGCATTACGCTGCAAACTGCATGATTCAGAAGCTGATTGACAGGCAGCTGGGATGCCCGTGCAGAAGAACCGGGCAGGCATTTGGAGGCAGTAACTCCATCCACCTGCCACACCAGGCCAAGCCACCCCACTTCTCAATCGGTGCTCCAGGCACAGCATCCCTTTGCCACAGTTTTGCAACACAATATGTGGAGAAAGCTGACATGAGGGTTTGAAAGCACTGTGGTACGTGGGCCAGTGCTAAGGATGCCAGTGCAGTTGATGGAGACTGGTGTGAATTTGCTTAATAAATTCAAGCAGCTTAATACTTCATGGTCTTGTGAGAGCTCATGAATCACCCACCTCCTATTCAGACATGGACCTGTTACAGTGACTGCCACTGAACTCAGTAACTGTCCCTCTACTGAGATGGCAGCACTGGGATCTCTCTTAATCCGGGAGGATATCACACTCACCGAAAATGCCAGGGATTAAGTGGCCACAATTGTTGCAGACCTGCACAAGGTCCACAAACAAATAGAAATCCACTGACGTTGTATGTTCAAGGCTTCTGGGAGAAATAAAAGCTTATACAGGCCTAGGACGAACTCTGCCCTATAGTGAATGCTATCCAGTGTGCTTACAGCTGAGCAGCTGGATTTTCACAGGGAAATAATTTGGAGTTGCTTTAAAGCACACTAATTGATACACTCTAGTCTATTTCCTGCTAAGCCAATGATGAAGGCATGAAAGTAGTAATTGCTTTTGAGATTAAGTTCAGCTAATGTTCTTTGTTGTAACAAGGAAAATCTCTTTGTCACAAAAGATTTACAAAGCTAAACATATGCACAAATGTACACATACACACACACACGTGTACACACGTGTTTTGTAAAAGGCTCCAGCACTGTTAATAGTTCTCAGTGAACTTTTATCTGTTTTCACCCTTCTTCCTTCCCCCCGGTTAGTGGACAAGCAACCCGCTGAACTCAGTGGCATTGTTCAGGCCCTTGGCTTAATAAGATCCCTCTAGTTCTCAGGGTTAGTTAATACTATTAATCTGTTGTTTAGAAAGCAGATTCTTATACTCGATTAAAGCATTCGCTTTTTTTAAAACAAGAGAATTGATGAGATGTCCAGCAGGAGAGGTAAATATATGGAAGAGCTTTCATTCAAAAATGAGCCTATGTATGCAATAGTGATGTCACTGTCCCAAACTGTTACATGTGGACATTTTTACAACGCTGCCTAAAAAGCTCAGCACTGCACATGATCTGACCCTAAGCTGTTTTGACTAGTGATCAGTAGACATCTTTCCCATTCAAAACTAAGTCCTGTTTCACATGTTCTTTGGATTGTTGGGTTGCATGATCTGTACAGTTTATTACTTCTACTGATAGGGATATAGCATGTTCTTGTTATGTTCTGTACTGAAAAATCTCTTTATGTTAATATTCAGTCTTTTAATGTTTCATATCAACTTGAGAGAAAACTGTTCTTAATGACTGAAAATTCTGTGTTTAATTTTGTGACACCTTCTGGCATTTTTACCAATGATGCAAGGTTAATGTTTTTTTTTTCCCCATAGTTTTTTCTTTCTACAGTGAATCAAACTGTTGGTATTGAACAATGTGCAGATTCAGGTTTACCTGATTTGTTCTTATGCTTTTTGTTGCTATTATTTGTTTGCTATTTTTATGAAGCTGCATACTGCCCTTTCTAGATGAATAATACTCTGGGCTTGCTCTAAATGGCACATGTGAAGTGCACGTGGTATAAACCAGTGAAACAATTGGAGGCTCCCATGAAATGCTGCCAACACGTAGCAAAATTTATCCAGTGGAGTTAGGGCTTTACAGTAGTAGAGAATCCACTGGAGAATTCCTTACTGCATCAGGAGATCCCAGACCCTAAGTGCAACTTTTGTCCCACCTGAAGCCCAGCCTGCATGCTACCACCTGCTTCCCTCACCACAGAACACACAAACAGTCTGCAGCAGGGATGCGTGTTAGCGTGCCTGCATAGCAGGGTGTGTTACCTCTCTGAATTTAACATTGAATTAGAATTAGACAGCCCAGCTGTTCCCTCAGTTGCCATGTGCAGCTTTTAAAGCTGATGCCTGTATTTATTTTCTGCCAGATTTTAGGTAGATATTTGGCTGGCACTTTTTTATCTAATGGAGTTGATTTGAGGTCCTCCTCCCAGTGGGAAGACTCTATAGGTGTACTTGGTCTTGGCTGCCAGACTTTCTCTTTTAAACACCTTGTCTGAGGAAACATTTTGAGCAAAAAGTCCCTAAAAGAGCACCATAGAAAGAAGATGCTCCTATGATAAACTAGCTGTACACTAGGTGGGCCATAATAGTTATGCCACGGGCAGCAGTGCACAGTTTCTTTGCTTCCTGTCGATGTGGATGTAAATGAAAACAGTATTTTCTAAGCCTGGCAGTTTGCTTCCCTTCCAGGACTGCTCTTTGCCATAATCAGACCCTTGTTCAGCAACCTGCTCACTGCTTGGGACAGGGGTTTACCAGCCAACCTGCCCTAAAAATCTGCATGCCAAAAACCTTCATATAGTCAGCATGAGCCCACGTACCCAGAGAGCTGACAGAAGAGCACAGTCTGCTGTGGGAGGGGACAAGCTTGCAGCTGGGTCCCAGAGTGACCAGCAATGTTGGTCTCAGCAGCCCCAGCTCATTTATTCCCTCAGCTGCGGCCTCAGATGAACCCATCCCTGAACCAGAAGATATTGATCATGGTGACATGATGCATCCCATCAGGGAACCTATGCTTAACTGGCTTGCAAGCATGCGCTGGTCAGGATACAGTGGGGGCACTCACAGAAATTAGGAGGTAAGCACATCCCTATAGCTCCCTGATGCTGTGCTGCAGCTCTCAGCCCAGACCATTCACTACGGTCTCTTGCACACCCAAGGTAGACACAAGAGCATCCCATGAGCATGATGATGTCATACTTAGCCAAATCACCAAGGAGTTTATAAAGCTAGATTTAATTTCTTTCAGTCCTTTTTGCTCTTGGATGGACAAAGTCCAAATTAAAAAACAGCTGTTAATTCTGGTTGAAGGAGGAAGGGAGATGTAGATTAGCATCTTGGGTGTATGAAGATGGTTTGGTTGATCACTTCTAGCTTGCTATAATGTATGGTTGCTAAAAAATTATTTGCTATGAGAAGTAAGATATGGTCTTTATTTTTCCATTATTGATGTTTCTATAATAAAGGTTGTATTTAGTCATTAAAGTGTGCATTCCTGTGCAATTATTTTATCTCTCAAGTGCTGTTTCACCTAAACTGTTTAAAGTACAAGTACAGTCTAACAAACGGGCAAGGTCCTATGGGCTCTGGACACAAGCCACAGGCACAGATACACTTATATCCTAACCATAACTTTGATGATTATTTCTTCTGTGGCTTGGGCAGCTCATCTGACATTTCTATCTTTGTTTCATCAGCATTGCAAAAAAAAAAAAAAAAAAGGTTACTGAAAATACTATGTGGTTTTCTGTGAATCTCCCCACAACTTGCAGTGTATCTGAATTCACTATGTTTCTTTATACAACTAGATCTCATTTTGTTTCCTATTGGCACAATAAACACAGACCATAACTCACAGCAGATGTGATGGGTGCTTGTTACTTCATGTTTAAACTGCTTTCACAGATAATAATCTTAGGAATCACAATAAGAGTCTTTTAAGGAGAATGCATCCTTTCAGTGTGCAGTTATGGAAACTTGAGGAAATAAATAGTTTGGAAAATACCACACATAAACTTGAGAAATCAACGGCTTCTATGTTGGTCAAATGAATTTCCCAAAGGGTGGGGGCTGGACTAGATGATCTTTAAAGGTCCTTTCCAACCCAAACCAGTCTATGATTCTATGTGACTTTGCTGTGATTTTGCTGTTTGTCACATCAATAGCCAGCTTAAAATATCATAACAGTGGGACAACTGCATGAGGTAAACTCCTCAATAAAAGGAGGCACACAAAAGTTCTTCAGCTTCATCTTTGCAGGTTTGTCAGAGAAACTTGAAACCAAATCTGTCTAGATCTATGTTTGGCTAATAACCGCAGCCAGACCCCATTTTGGGTGCAGGCTCCTGTAAAGCCTCTAAGGCCATTGTTGGGAGGTTGCATGACAGAGCTGGACTGCCTAGGAGAGAGGGGTGGGCAGACAGGTGGGGGAACAGGATACTACCTTCTCCATGGTGAGCAATATAAGGGTCTGAAATGGCTGCATGAGTCTAACATGTCATGCTCTTCACGGCTAAGGAAGCAAAAGTTGTTAGATGGATTGCAGGAAAGCAGAAAATGTGGTGAAGATGGGGGAGAAAAACCTCTCTCTCTGCTGCCAGCAGTTGATTCAGGAACTTATCTGTTAGTGAAGTGCCAGTGAGGGCAGCAGAAAGAAACTTCCCTCAGTGATAAAATACCAGAATTATGCTTCAGTTGCTATTACCGTTTCTAGTGTCAGTGCACACCCCTATATGATGGATAATTTAATGGCTATAGGTCACAAGCTGAAAACATCACAAGCTCCTCAATTTGCCCTTCAGTAGAAAAGCAGGGCTGCCAGGAGAGCAGGGTTAGTTTGCTCTGCTCTTTTGCACTTGCTTGGCCTGGTACAATATTAAATTTGGTGCCAGGTTCGCCTAAGTGATACATCTATTTAGTAGACAAGGTTCCTGGCTTGTTCATGTTAGTTTTAGAAGCTGATCTGGTAAATACACACTTGGGAGATGCATTTCAATTGATAAACTAGGATTTAGATGGGGCCTTCTGCATGATCACTGCCTCAGGGGTGGGGGGTCTGAAGTGGACCCTGTGAAGGACTGAAAGAGTTAATGTCTCAAACATTGTGGTGGGGCAAGTTCTGCTTCACGACGAACTCTGCACAACAAGGAACTCTGCCTAGCAAGGAACCACAGGTGAAAAAAAGCCGGTCAGCCCAGCTCAGCACCAGGAGGGGGAGGCTGTGCTGGAGGGTGCACAGCTCCCTGTTCTGATGGGGTGAACACGGCAACTCACCATGCAGGGAAGGGAAAGTTACTCCCCAAACGACCCCCAAGCCCAAAGGCTCACAAACCACTCATGACACGTAAGTAGCTTAATAAGTGCAAGTGCCCGCCCGAAGGAGGGGCAGGGATGATAAAAGGGCACAAACCGAAGCCCCAGGGGCGCAAGCCCACCAGACCCAGACCCCTCGGCTGACTGGACCAACACTGGACCCAAGACCGGTGAAAAATTTCTCTTCCTTTCTGTCTCTCTGCCTTGCTTCCTCTTTCTCTCTCCTTTTCCACAATCCCTACACCTCATCCCTTTAGCCATAAACCGTTGACCAAGTCTGGGACTCGGAGCGGATCCAGCCACCCCCAGGCTCATCTCTGAGAAGGAGTCTAGAAAGCAAGGGGGTCTGCTCCCAACATCCTGACCCAACAGGAGGGGTCTCCTTATTGTCTTCCCTGAACTGACTCCCAAATAAGCCAGGTCTGTAGTATATGTTTGGTGATATAGGGCTAGCATGTTACACAGTTTACTGACATAATTTCATGCCAATTCTTGTTGTGAGTATGCCAATTCTTGCTGTGAGCAAATAAAAGTTTAGTTTTGTGAGTTAAAGGATCCCTGGTGTTGCTTCACTTTAATCCTGACCTCGGAATCGGCAAACCTGAGTCATTGTCCTGAGAAATTGGGATGTGACAGACCCTCAAAGGCTGCTGGATGTCTCAAATTCTCTTTCTTTGCAAGGTTTAATGGCAGATGGAGGAACAGTCAGTCATTTTTCCTTTTAAGGCAAAAACCCTCCATGTGTAAGTCACACCATAGGCTGTCCCACAAAGGTTTTGAATCTAGTGGAGAAACATTTTTGCATCAGAGTGTCTAGAAGAAAAAAGTAGTATTTTTTTAAAGCACCAATTTGAGGAAGATAACAAGGGTGAAGAGAGAAAGATTTCTATGAAGTTAACTCCCACTAGTAAGGTGACAAGACACTTGGGGACTACACTTTCTTTCATACATCCATGGCTGTGGCCATTGCGTGCCAAAAATGAAGGGGTATGCATGGCTGAAGTTTATCAGCCACAGCAACACTCATACTCCTGGGCTTTCCCAGCTAGCCACAAAATGTCACAAAACCTGCATTTCCCTTTTTCTGCAAGTCCTATTGCCCAAGAAGTTGGTAGATCCCAAGTATTTTATTAAATTATAATTTAATTGGCTCAGTTTCCTATTTAACTCTTTCTTCAAAATTTTACAAAGGAGTAGGTTGCACTTCCCACATGCAGAAACAAAATAAATGGCTGTTGGGAAAAAGGAAGGTGGTCAATCTGAGTCAGAAAATCTGTGCAGATAGAGACACAGATCTTGGTTTTGAACACTAGCTTTGCTGGGGCTTCCCTATACCCCAGAAAATTGTGAAGAATATGATTCATGAGTCCAGCCAATTTTTAATCTCATTCATTTTGCCATGGATGACATTTTTTCATCTCCTCAAGGAAAATGAATTTGTATTTCAAACAAATTATGATGTTCACAATCTGCTCATGGAAAAAATAATAATGAGAAAAGTACTGAAATTATTAATCTAAAGCAGCTTTCAAAATATGCCAAGCTTCCACAACAAAATTTAAAATGTTGCTAGTCCAACCTATCCAATACATCACTAGGTTCATCACAGTGCCTCTATCTGTGTACATGCACATTAAGCATATTACTGGTGTCAGTGAGAAAATTATTATTTTCTGCATTTCAGTTTTATTACTTTGCTCTTTCAAACATCTGCGTATGCAATCTGGTGAGCCTGCTTGACTTTGCAAGCCCCAAAAGCCGTGCTTGCAGGGTGCCTTCACCAAGATCAGATTTGCAATATAAATGTTTGCAACTTCCATTAGTTCTACTGTTCAAAGAGTAAACTCCTCCACTACCTCTATAGCTCTTCCCAATGTCCAATGGTAAACTACATAAAATGCTGCCATCTTGTGTTTAGAGACAAATTAAACATGCGGAAATTTTTTAAAATCTGGATTTCAGAAGACAAAAGTAGGATCTATGCTGTCAGCATGTTATGTTGAGGAAGAATGAAGTGAATGAGATATGGAAAAGTTGTAGCTTCACTTAATAATTTAGTTTCTAAATCTTATCCGTTGAAGAATAACTCAGAGATTTAGAATGGTCTGACTATTTTGTGCGAGATGTGTTTTGTATATATCAAATTAACAAGTAAGGCTGTAATCAGAATGGCACACAGTTGGCATGCATGGAGTAAGGACACCCTGGAACAATTAGGCCTTGATATTTTGAGGATGCTTCGTGTGCATTGCCAACTTGGCAAGAATACTCAAGGTCCATCGGAGAGAAAAAGAACGTTCTTGAGATAACAAGCAGGATAATTGGACCTAAGAAATGTAGGATGTGACTGATAAAAAGAAACATCCTGTTCCAGAAGGCGTCAAAGGCCGGATGATTGCCAAAGCAGCATGAACTGGAGGAAAGGTAAAGGTGGCAGGGGGAGATCATGACCTCCGACTCCATTCCAGGCTGGAAGAACTTGCCCCCCCTGCAAGGAGCATGTGTGCTAATCTACATAGCGAGCGAGGCTAATTTGAATAGGACTGGCCAATAGTAGATAAGATGGTGACTACTAACTAATGAATGTAAATTTAGGTGGGTTTTTACTAATCATGTAACAGAAAAAATACCTTGGTTTTCTTTGGTGTGCTGTGCTAGCTTTGTGGAATTACCACCTAGCCCCCACCTTTGCACAAATATGAAATAAATAATGTCTCTCCTGGGTGTGAGATTATAGGCTCGTTGCACACCGGGAAATGAATCCGCTTTTCAGACAACAATCTTTAGAGCAAGTGCTGAACGCAGCACCTCTTGCAGTCAGGTTGCAGGGACCATGCTTTTTCCCCAAGCTGATCTGGCATCCGTGTAACCTACTGCAACCACTCAGTCCTTGGTGTGAGAGGTCACCATGCCAAATTAAAAAAAGCAACAGTGGAACAAGCAGAGATTACTTGCATACCAAGAATGCTTTTTATGTAAGAAACTGTGTTAACGCTTCAAAATTCAGAGAACACATAAGACATGTTAAAAACTACCACTATTACAACTGAAAGCTTGTGTATTCCTCTTGTGAAAAAGCACGGTTGCTTTGCTATTTGTAAACAGCAACTAGATATACTTATTTTGACTAAGTGCTACTGTTCGGGGTTTTTTAAATTTCTCTATGTAAGTAATATTAAAATCACGGCCATGTGAAATACTATTTTGGAAATGCATTATTGTATTCTATCAGTACCACGGTTTATCTGAACATTATTGTTAACCTAGGTTTAGTACATCAGTGTGACTGAGGCAAACAAGGTGACCTTGGGGATTCACTCTCCTTTTCTTTCTGCGTTATGAGATCCAGCTCATTATGGAAAATAAGAACGGCCAGATGAGGCCTGACCAAAGGCCCAGCTCCCCCTGTGCCCTGTCCCCTCAGGAGCACGGCACTGAGCCGGAGCCGCGCAGGGAGGTTTAGCAAGGCCCGGCACAGGGCTGCCCTGCAAACCTGCGAAGCCTGAGGGAGCGGGACCGATCGTGCCTGCTTTCTGTTCATGAGAGAGGGTGGAATGTGCTGGTCCCACAACAACCTGAACCTCTTCCATGAACACGATTCAGTTTTGAGCTGGGGAGCTGGGCCTGGGCACAGGGATGTTACGATATCCGAGGATCCCCGTGCTGTTCCCAACCACCCTCACGTTTCGTGTCGCCGCTCTATTACAACCCCGGCTGCCATTCCCGAAGGAAAGTGGTCAGCTCGGAGCCCACGGTTCCACAAACATAGCCAGGAGTCCTCCGGCAGCGTGCATCCCTTCACGTTTATACGAATTTTATTCGATCTGCTGCTTTATTGACCGGTTTCTCGGTGTCATCCGACCCCTGCCGCCTTCTCCCGCCTCTGCCCCCACCAGTCAGCCATTTCACCCCCTCACCCACACCGCTGGGGAGGGAGCGCACGACCTCTCCCTCCTCCTC
>NW_010972798.1:6077691-6078038 GCF_000737465.1 Haliaeetus leucocephalus | reverse complement strand
CCCCGCCCGCCGCCCCCCCCCCGCCGCGCCCCGCCTCGGCCCCCCCCTGCCGCGGCAGCCACTGGCGGCCGGCCTGGCGCGCACACCCTCCGTCCCGCCGGCCCCCGCGCTCCCCAACATGGCGCTGGTGCTGGCGGCCGAGCGGGGCCGCTGCTGCCTCTGGGCGCTGCGGCGTCAGTGAGTGCGGGGCGGGGGGAGGTGGCAGACGGCGCTGCGGGACCCGCGGCCCTTCGGGGGCGGCGGCGGGCCCTGCCCTGCCTCTGCGGCCCCCTCGCTTTGCCCCGGGGGTGGCCGGCTCGCCCCTCGCTTCCCTCCTTCCCCTCTCGCCGCTGGGGCGGCGGGCTGCG
>NW_010972798.1:6047297-6077471 GCF_000737465.1 Haliaeetus leucocephalus | reverse complement strand
GCCGAGGATGGCGCCTGTGTGTGGGGGGGTGCAGGTACCCCGAGCTCCTCTGTGGAAAGAAAGAGCGAAAAGACCCACCCGGAGTTTCAGGCATGGTTTTAGCGGTTGGTACAGGTCCCACGAACGTCAGCGTGTTATCTGCATGTGTTCGTATATCGCGGGTGCTCGGGGTTTGGTAACGGTCGCTGACTGCGCGCAGTAGCCACCCCCCCCCGCTGCCTTGTAATCCTGTGCAGAAGCAGTTAGTGACCGTGACAGCTGCTTATTAGAAGTTTAGGAAATGCGCTAATTTCCTCAGTAGTTATTGAAACCGAGCATTGGGTTGTCTGGTGTCAAGGATGTCTCGTGTCTCTTTGTCTGATACCATTTATGAATTGCTGGACTTGATCCAAGATTCCAAAGTTGATTTATATGTTAATCAAAACACTTCTAAGAGTTTACTTTTACAGTTTCTTACAGCCACTTAGCCTTCGCTGTCTGATTTCTTCAGCATTAGTCATCTGAGGTTTAACTTTTCATTTCTGAAATTCTTCATAGGGCTTCTTTCTTGCTATCTTTCACATTTTTCTCTCTTGCTCCTTTTCTCCATACAAACAACTCCCATTTCCTTTTTAAACTTTTCTGTTTTATGGTTGTTCAAGTCTTCTTTCCCAAATACTTCAAGTTGTAATAAATGCCAGATGTTGGCTGTTCTGTCCACTAAAAGAGTTGTTTGGGTTTTTTTTAAAACAAGTGTGTTGACTGTTTTGATTTGAATGCTGCTAAAAAAGCAAGGGGATGATTTCTGTTGTGTTTAAATGAAAACACTTAAGGAGAGATCTGGTGAAGTTTGTACAACCTTCTTTGTTGTACTTGAATGTGTTCTGTGTAAATAGCTGTATCAAAAGCTTCAGACCTGTTCTAGTGCTGTCCTTCTCTCACCTGAAGATAAAAGTAGCTCAGTTGCCACTTTCGCATGTGCTTTTGTAACACTTCTGTGTGTTTATAATTGTACAGGCGATGGAATCAAGTACAAAGATTTGTGAAATGGGCCTCAACGATAGGTATGAAATTTAACTTCTTTAGCTACTAGGTTTAATTGCTTGTGTAATGGGGATGGTTTTACAATTAGTTTTAGACCATTAGTTGCTCAAAAACTGGAGGTTTTTATTAATAAATATTGCATATTTGTGTAGTTTTTGAAAACAGTAGTTTGTAGCTGACCTAACAGAAATCATCTTTAATGTGTAAACAACATTTTGAATAATTTTATCTGTCATATTTAGGTATACTCAACTTAATGAAAACTATTTATTTTTATGACATTTTCCTCTGAGTCCTTTTCTGATACAAATGTTGGAAAGTCTGTGAGAATTGTTTTTAGGCATAATGGTATTTAAAAAATATATGAAGGAAAGTGAAAAGTATTTAGCAAGATGATTTAAATTGACCCTATTGTCATGTTGTCTAAAAAGATATGTTTTAGAATTCAGAGATATATTTTCATTTTATTAGTTAGTTTTAAGCTATTTAGTTCTGCCTGTGAGGTCTCTGGCTGTGCTGGCCTTGTATTTCTGTCATGTTTTAACTGCTGTCATGAGGCATAATAGAAGCTTGTATGTCACTGTTTAAAAAAAAAAACAACAAAAAACTTCATACCTTGTTATTTCTTTGAGACTGTGTATCACTGGGGAATAGTGCTCTTCAAACAAATGTGAATCACTTCTGGGGGGGTGGCACAGGTGTTAATTGTTTACTAGCTGGTCCAGAAAGTACACAGTAAAAGTATAAGCATCAACTTTTACATTCAAGTGTTGTTTTAGGGTTAGAATATATTTCTTGGATTCTAAAAAGAAAAAAAAAGACCCAAATTAAACATACTTCTGCATAGGGACTCTAAGGAAAACATTCCAAGACTAGCATGGAAATGCTTTTGGATGAAGCATGTGTTTTTTCATTATTGGAAGAAATGCATAAACACTATAAATGATGAAAAAGAAATCTGAATTTAAAATTGCTTTATTTCCAGGAAAGTTTTTGAGCATATATTTCTTTTAGAAGTTGCTTACTGTGCTTCATGCTTTTAAACAGGTGGTCACAACATAGGGAAGATTCTTATTGCAAACCGAGGAGAAATTGCATGCAGAGTGATGCGAACAGCAAAGAAAATGGGTGTGAAGTCTGTAGCAGTTTATAGTGAAGCAGACAGAAATTCCATGCATGTAGCAATGGTGAAGTATATTCATTAAGTTTGTGATTAACGATCATTCACAACAGTATTTCTCATTAATTAGTTCAATGTGAAAGTAGATCTGTGTGCTAATGCAGTTGATTTTCACCTCTGTAGAGTTACTTCCAAGTTTTCCTTGAATCAATGAAAAGTTTGCCTAGTCTGTCTCAGCACCTGACAACTTTGCAGGAAGTGCCTTAAAGTTTGGTGCTCTAACTCCAGAGTAGCCACTGGGAGTTAGAGAATGGACTCTGATTTTGGGAAGAAAGTCAGAATTTGTTTCAGCCACTTGAGTCTCTCCATGAAGAGAGGCAGTGATTTAAACTGTTGCATGCTTAGCAGTCTGATAAACAATACAATTGGCTCAGAAATTCAGTTAAAATTGCTTTTTATTATCTAATAAATAGTATCTGTTATATGTAATTTTTCTGTAACAGGCAGATGAAGCATATTGCATTGGTCCAGCACCCTCACAGCAGAGTTACTTGGCCATGGAAAAAATAATGCAGGTGGCCAAGGTCTCAGCAGCACAGGTAAGTAGATCATGACCTTAAATCTTCTGTTACTTCCATGTTCTTTAGTTCTTTATTTTTACCCATGGTGTTTCCACCTTGTGTTTCCTTAGCACTCTACTGAAGTTCAGGGTTTTCTAAGCTAAACGGATATAAAAATAGGCTGGTAACATTATTCTGTTTTAGGCTATTCATCCAGGTTATGGTTTCCTCTCAGAAAACACAGAGTTTGCAGAATTGTGCAAGCAAGAGGGAATCATCTTCATAGGTCCGCCTTCATCTGCTATCAGAGATATGGGTATTAAGAGGTATCTATTTCTGATTTGTTCCTTGGTTATGCAGTTTACAGTTTGGCAAAGCTAATTTTGTTAACAAATGACCAGTTGCTACATAATTATTTTATTCTGTCAGTTTTCATTGTCTTATATTTTTATGGCTTTCTTCAAAGGAATAAGCTCCAGGTTTATAGATGTGGGATTCCTATAGACATAGAAACAATCAAGATTGTTCAGTTATTAGGATTTTGGTAATTAAATACCTAACTGGTTCTAGTTTTTCAAAATTGGGGCATTGCAGCGTTGTATAGGTAAGGGTTCAGCAGTCAGATTGGATGTCTTGTATATTGGTCAAAAGAACAGTGGAGAAGAAACACCATATCATCAGGGATTATTGTGGCTCGGGTAGAATGGGGTGTTAAGTTTTGCTCATCACAGAGGATCTTGTTCTTAGTTACTTAGATCAAAGAAATGTTTCCAGGGTATGAAGTGTAAACCAAGAATATGGAAATAAGGTTATTACTAACACATGAACTGTGTAAGATTAATTTCAGAAAATTAATTTTTTATCACTTCCTAATGTGAGAGTAAATTACCTCTGTAATTTAACTAGTTTTGCATGCATGTTTGAAGTTAACAGTTGTTACGCTTGAGTGTTTTATGTGTGGTGTGAATCCAGCCTCTAGTTTTGGCAGGATACAGTGTTGTAATTTGAAAATGTTAGGTTGTGATCTCTGTAACGTGGGTCAAAAGATAGGAAAGAACAGTAAGCCTGAAACTGACTACTGCTTTTATGTGAAGGGCTTGGAGAAAAAAAATCCCTATTTGAAGCATTCGAATAATTACAATCCAATCGTATGTAACCCACTTAAGTAAGCAGTCCTCTTCAGGTCAGTGGAACTACTTTTGTGAAGAGAGTTAACATTGGGAACATATACACATTTGGAGCTTAAAGTAAGAAAAACTATTATTATAATTCTAAATATAAAACTGTTCTGTCAAAGTACTTCCAAAGCTATAATGTCGGCTGCTGGCGTTCCTGTTGTTGAAGGTTATCACGGAGAAGATCAATCAGATGAGTGTCTAAAGGAACATGCCAAGAGAATAGGATATCCAGTAATGATTAAAGCTGTTCGTGGAGGTGGAGGAAAGGTAAAGGAACTAATGTGTTCATCACATGGTATAAAGTTTTCATGTCTCGGTATCTGTAACTGACTATTCTAAAAGAAATCTGAAAACAAAACTGGAAAACTACTTTTTGCTAGAATTTACTATTAATGTCCAATCTAGCACTGTGAAATCTCATTTCCTTTCGTTGTGCAGTCAGGCACAAGATAAGTAGCTGGTATATATTGGAAGAGTTTTGTTTATGTCAGTGGGTGTCCAGTTATTCATATAAGCAGAAATGTTGTCCTGTGGATTTGTTTGTGTGAAATTAGGTGACTTTGAATTGTTACTTTGTGATGGCTTGTGTGACTTTTTTTGCTAGCAGTTTTAAATGTTGCATAAGAAGTGATTAGAAATACCATTTAAGTATTTGGTGTCTAGACAGTTTTTAATGTATGGTGAATTGCCTCTCTAAATCTGATTTTACTCTGAAATAAATTTCTATAAAAATGACATGATTGAGAATTCTAATTATTTCCAAAATAGCTATATTTGTTTTGTAATGAAATCAGTTTTTCTCTGCCATCCTTGGAAAATTTCTGTGATATTTAAGAGTAAAATTCAATTCTCTACTGATCCATATCAGTGGAATGATAATATCTGTTTTTTACACTTCTTATGGCACTTTCAGTGGGACTTAGTAGGATTATATTCCTGGAAGTTGATACACAATTTTGCTAAAGTTTAAGAAAGAAGGGAAAAGTGTTATCGTTAAGCTCATTTCTTGCTGTTTGTGTGCAACAAGGATTTTTGTGTACCATGTATTTAGACATTTAGATATGCTTTTTTTCCTGTATTTTAGGGCATGAGAATTGCTCACTCAGAAAAGGAGTTTCTGGACCAACTAGAATCAGCTAGGAGAGAAGCAAAGAAGTCTTTCAATGATGATGCAGTGCTGATTGAGAAATTCGTAGATAATCCAAGGTGGGAAATAGATGTTTTAATATAAACACTTTAATGTTTATTCTACTGTTAAATAAACATAACTGTTTTAGTAGTAGGATGAAAATTGGTCTTGTATGTTTTATTTGCACTATGGCAGGTTTTAATTTAGTAAAAATTGTTTATAATGTATTGAATTTCTTGCAGTGACTTTGTTTTGAATGATAAGAATTAAAATACCTCTGTTAGGGAGACATGGCAGTGACATTTAATGACATTGATATTCCTTTTTGAGTGAGCTTTCTAAACTTGATTTACATCTAGAAAAAAATAAATCACTTTATAATACTTAAACTACAGACATGAGTCAAGCTGTCATGGTGTTTCTGCTGCCCTCAGGTGTCCTAAACTAGTTATTTAATCTTTCTCTATTTTGATATTTAAAACAGAAGTGATAGTCTTTAGCTCATGCCTGACCTGTGAAACTGAGCTAATATATTTTTTTATAAAGAACTTCTCACAGAGGTCTATTTGATACTCTTGTTCTTTACATCTGTTTTTCTTGAAGCATCACTGTAAAGAAAGCATTTATTCTAAAGAAACCAAGGGCCTGCTTACGCTGTTAGATGGGCATGAGAAAAATCTCATTAAATTCCTGAGGAATTTCTTTTGCTAGCATCAGAGAATTATCAGAATGGTGACAGATTTTTGTTGGTTTTATACATAGAATGTCTGCCACCTTGTACTTGTCCTCTGAAATGGTGTGCTGAAATAAACAATGTTATTCCTGAGCCAGGGCTGCTGCCTCTTGTGAATTGCTACACAGTAAATTATGAGGAAAAGCATCGTTATCAAATAATAGCGAAGTGGTTTTATTTTTATTATAATAAAATAACTAATAAAGAGGTAGCATCTTTTAGATACATGTCATTGTAGATGTAGATACATTTAGATACATATGACCTATGAGGTTTCACTGCAGTAGCTGGCATTTAGAATCCTGTTTCATTTAGGAGATTGAGGAAGTCTAAAACAGTTGAAATCCTGCATAATAGCAGCCTCATTTCTACATTTTTGGCTATTTGAGGGGAGACACTTAAACCTGTAAGAAGTCTTACTGAAGTGTACAGGACTGTGTACAAGTTCAGAGTCTGTTTGGGTGAAGTCAAGTTGCAGGATTGGGGCTTTACTGAAATATGTGAAAACATTTATTGTTATGGAACAGGCATGTTGAAGTCCAAGTATTTGGTGACCAGCATGGCAATGCAGTGTATTTGTTTGAAAGAGACTGCAGTGTGCAAAGAAGACATCAGAAGATCATTGAAGAGGCACCAGGGGTAAGCAGAAAGTTCTTATAATTGTTTTTATGAACTGACATATTTTTAAAGTAATTGCTAACCCCCATTGAATTTATTTAGTGGGCAGTAATTTATTTGTAATTCTTAGTACCTGTTTTAATTTTGCTGCAGAAAATGTTCTAACTGAAAAAATTACTTTCTTTAGGAAAATGATTCTCAGGGAAAAATTACGTAGATTTCAGGTATAATATTGGTAAGGATTTCACTACAGTTGCTAAATACCGCGAGATATTCATGCATAGTAGGTATAATATCACCAAAGTTCACAATAATTTATAATCTTTTGTGTTGTTATTATTTACAGCCAGGAATTAATCCAGAAGTTCGAAGGAGACTTGGAGAAGCTGCTGTCAAAGCAGCTAAAGCAGTGAATTATGTGGGAGCAGGTAAGTCTGTGGAGGTATGACTGCTCCAGAGCTATGCTTTTAACTTAATAAGAGTTTAAGCCACAAGGCAAATGGCATCTGATTGTTTTAGAGTATGACACATAAACCCCAGTTTTTTTGAGGTTTAAGCAAGTAATCGCATGTTTAATTCTGATGTAATTACAAATTCAAATTGGCATACCTGGTCTGAGCTCAAGACCAGTGGGAGCTGAAGAATAGAAAGAAAAAATTTCAGAGCAGCTAATTCAATCAACTAGATTGTTTTTGGAAACTGAGTATTATGAATGAAAGTTTGAGCAGAGCAAGGGAAAAATAATTTCTCTTTCAGCATACAAAGAATACTTTATATTCAAACAGTAAAGCCTTTAAAAGAAGAACACAACTCACTGTCTGTAAAGTCCACACTATCTCCCAGATGAAAAATAACCTGCTAAAATTATTTGCGACTTTCTTTTCTCACTGCTTTCTTTGGATACTTATTTGTAAAAAATAATTACACACCCTATACACACACAATGCTTTAAGGAGTCCTGATGCACTTTTTACAGCTCTAAGGAAATGCAGCTCTTGCTGTAGAGGAGAATGGCTGCTAAACAGCACAAGATATGTAAATGTGCAAGAAAACAACCCTTCTGTTTACAGACCACAATTGTGTGACCCTTTAAGATAATTCGTGTAGAATTTAATGAAATTCAGTGTATCTGATTTAGAAATAATAGTCTTGTCCTGGCATAAATGAATTAAGTGTCTTAGGTGTCCATTCTGAAAAAGTCTTGTTTTGGTGAAGTGCCCTTTTACTAAATACTTCAGGAACAGTGGAATTTATTATGGACTCCAAACATAATTTTTACTTCATGGAGATGAATACCAGACTGCAAGTAGAGCATCCAGTTACAGAGATGATCACTGGAACAGACTTGGTGGAATGGCAACTTAGGGTAAGTGTTAATTGATTTTACATGTAGAGTTCCTCCTGTCTGGTGAATAGTGCTCTTCGATATTGCCTATGAGAGACCAGATAGGTTTTCAGATCCTCATCTCCTATTCAGCTAATACAGTAGAGTTTCCTTTGCTCCAAAGGAACATCTTGTATTACTGTATTTGATTGTAGAGCATTGTGTAGGTGCTCTGAATTCCAACAAAATCATCTTCTAGTTGTGTAGAGAAAAAAACCATTTTGTAAAGTATATTTAGAGAGGTTATAGAGAATGTGGAAAGTAGGAGGAGTAGGGTCCTGATCTTTCCCTTGCCATGCTGAATATTTTTTAACACTCTAGTTCAGATATATCTCTGGCCCAAAAATCATTCTTGGATCAGGCTGTAGGAGGAAAGCTTCATAAAAAACATGTGTCTGGTGTTATACCAGTGTAGTCACATTCTAAAATAAATGTATAGTTGTGTGGACTTGAAATAGGCTATTTCCTCACACACCCAATTTGCAGAGATTACTCACACGTTTGAATGACAACAGGAAGTTTTGGACCTTAGGGAACTGGAAATGAAAAACAATTCTGGTTAGTTAAATCCAGAAGTGAGGACGGCAGCACACATTAAGCTTAAGTAGATAGGATGCGGGGCATGTTTAGTGTAACCAGAAAGAAAATTAAAATGGCAAATGCTGATACAAAAAGGAGAAACTTGACTTTCTGATCTGGGAATGGAAATTGAACATTGAGTGCTGAGTTGGAGCAGGGATCAAACAATACTGGAAGAAAGATAAGATGAAAAGGTTCAGTGGCCTTGGCATGTGGCTTAATGAGTCAATAGATAAAAATGTCTTACCAGTTCTTGGAGAGATTATTTTTGTGAATCTGTATAGTATTACTCTTTCTTTGAAGACTAAGTTATATTCTGCTGTCTCTGCTGAAATCCGTAGTTTGGTGGCAGAAAGCAGAGTATGGAAAACCCCTGACACTTCGGAAGAAGATGAAATGTTGCTGCAGATTTTTTAATAGGAACTTGTATTTTCCCGTGTAGATGGAAATTGTGTAGCTTCCTGGTAAAGGGTCTCCTCTGCGCTTAACTGCAGCAGACTTCTTATTATTTTATCCCCAAAAGCCCCGTTTTTTCAGTCTCAAACTGGTGTGTTGCTGGTGTTTTTTGGTATTCCTGTATTTGTAATGTGAATTCCTTTGAGTAATAAAATGATGTTTCCTTCCCTGTTAAAATTTCTTAAATTGTTAGAAATCCCCTTAGAGAAACATTCCCTTAAATGTACAGGTCCCACAGTATACAGAGGAATCAACAGCATACGTCAGTAGTGCTGGCTGCCAGTAATCCATTTTATCATCTGCTTTTGGAGCAATTTTTCTCTAATAAAATCATGTGTTAGTGTCGTGGTTTAACCCCAACCAGCAACTAAGCACCATGCAGCTGCTCACTCACTTCCCCCCTACCCAGTGGGATGGGGGAGAAAATCGGGGAAAAAAAGTAAAACTTGTGGGTTGAGATAAGAACGGTTTAATAGAACAGAAAAGAAGAAACTAATAATGATAATACTAATAAAATGACAATAGTCATAATAAAAGGGTTGGAATATGCAAGTGATGCACAATGCAATTGCCTAGCACCCACCAGTCAACACCCAGTTAGCCCCCAAGCGGTGATCCTTCCACCACCCCCACTCCCCCCAGTTTATATGCTGGACGTGACATCCCATGGTATGGAATACCCCTTTGGCCACTTTGGGTCAGCTGCCCTGGCTGTGTCCCCTCCTAACTTCTTGTGCCCCTCCAGCCTTCTTGTTGGCTGGGCATCAGAAGCTGAAAAATCCTTGACTTTAGACTAAACACTATTAGCAACAACTGAAAACATCAGTGTTATCAACATTCTTCTCATACCTAACTCAAAAAACATAGCACTATACCAACTACTAGGAAGACAATTAATTCTATCCCAGCTGAAATGAGGACAGTTAGTTGACCAGGCTTTAACTTAATAATTTAATTATTTTTTGACATAACCAGTAGAAAAAAAATTAGTCTGTTTTTCCATTATGTTTTAACTGTGTGAAATATTAAGAGGTCAAATTACACAAAAATAATTCAAAATCCTTTGGTGACTCCCAGAGAAGAGGAAGGAGTAACTTTGGAATTAGCCTTTTATGACCTACCATGTGTTTTCTGCTTGTGCTTTTTTAATGTACTTTCTAGTTGTTCATGCTTAGAAGAAAGATATTTAATATTTCATACATTGGCACTCCAGAACATTGATCCCACATTAAAGAAAAAACCTATTGTTTTCAGGTTGCAGCAGGAGAGAAGATTCCCCTAATGCAGGAAGACATTGTGCTCCAGGGCCATGCATTTGAAGCTAGAATATATGCTGAAGACCCTAATAATAACTTTATGCCAGGGGCTGGGCCATTGCTGCACTTAACCACCCCACCACCTGATAGTTTCACCAGAATAGAAACTGGAGTCAGACAAGGTAAAACTGAAGGCAGTTGTGTAACCAGAAATACTTAACATCAAAAGCTTTTCTTTGTAAGCATTTCCCTCTTGGCTTAAATAAGTTTGTCTGCCGGTGTTGTTATAAAAACAGATCTTTACAGAATTATTCTTCCTTGTGATTGTCCTGTACTTTTGGTCAATCACTGAATATTTTATTTACCTCTTTATTTACATATGTCCAAATTATTGTCCATTGGATCATGCTGATTATATTCTCATCACAATTTATCAATCCTGCATTCTGATTGCAGCAGAGAACTGAATTTGAGTAATGTTACCTCTACAAAAGTCTGTACTGAACTTGTCCTTGGAATTGAAATGCCAGGTCGCATCATTAAAGATTCATGTTCTTTAAGAACAGAGAGAAATGTGGCCATCAATTGTGTAAGAGTTTAATGCCATGTGGTGTGCAGTACTATGCATTACCAACTTTGAGAAATACTGGCTTAGTGTTACAGCATTTTTTTAATATATTTTAGGTGATGAGGTTTCTGTTCATTATGATCCAATGATTGCAAAGCTAGTTGTTTGGGCTGAGGATCGTCAAGCAGCACTGAGAAAGTTGCGATACAGTTTGCATCAATATAATGTAAGTAGAAGGAACGCAGTATGTTTTCAGATCTTGAGCTGACTTTGTGAACATCTTGAGCTAACAAAATATGGATAAAATATTACAGTAAAACAAAAGTGGTTTCTAATAGGGAGCCGGCATTGCCACTACCATTTCAGATTCATTATTTGTTTGTAGAAGCTTTATTTTTTCCTAATTTGCATACTTTTTCCTTTGGTGGAGTGAGTAGAGATAAGTGTAAAGTCCAGTTTTACACAGAGATTTTTCTTAAGTTTGTGATATCTTCAGTTGGATGATGCAGCTAGAACTTTGTAGAAGACTAAGGCTAAACAACACCGTTTTCAATTGTATGAGCGTTCTCAAACTTAAACAAATTTGTAGGTGGAATTTGTGTCAGACAACGTTTGCTTGTAATTTCTAATTTATAAAAACAGTTAAATTTTTAGACTATACATGTGGTAAAGAAATATGGAGAATTTTTAATGCTCTCAGTTCTTTTTAAGAAACAGTCCCTTTTTCCCCTATGAAAAACTACAGGTGTTGTTCTATTTTCAAAAGTGGAACTCGGAAGGTTTGACTTGAGATGAGAATGAATATTATTTGTGCAGAATTAATTTACACTTTTAAATCAACAACATAAACATGATTGAGGTACTGAAAATGTTTGGCCCGCTATTATTTTAGCTAAAAATTAAGATTACGGCAAGTGAAAGAGATAAAAGAATTCCCTGGAGTTTTTTCAGAATTTTCTTAGTAGTTCTGTCAATAAGTGTTGACAGTACAATATAGTTACCAGTTTCACCGTTTCTCTAAAATAGTTATTTCTATTTTCATGTTGTTTGCTTAGGTATTTTTCAGTACAGGAAATGGATAGTATCTAGTAAATTTATAAAAGTCACTCTTCCCATTTGTTACTATTAAAAGATGAAATATGGAATATCTGAAACTATTGTAACTCATTTTTATATGAGGTACTTTTCATATTAGGAATGTTCTTTTAAATACTCAGAGCATGATTTTCTGAAACAATAAGGTTTTTTTGCTAAATTACCCCCCATTACTATTGCTGGGAAACTTTCTTTGATTCCACAGTGGACAAACGTAACGTTCTGAAAACAGAGTGCTTTCTCAAAAGTTACTCTTGGTTTTTTTGTTGGTTTGTTTTTTTTTTCTTATTAAAAGCAATGATTTCATTGCTAATAAATCAGACCAGTTGAATTAATTACATTTTATTGATAATCTTTGTGTTTTGATGTTGCTTTCTGAAGAAAGATTCATCTATCATCTATGCATAAGTTGAGCGGAAAGCTGTATATTCATTCCTAACTTCATTTCAATTTGGCAATATGCTGCTTTTTCTTTACAGATTGTAGGATTAAGCACCAACATTGATTTCTTACTGAGCCTGTCGGGACACCCACAGTTTGAGGCTGGAAATGTGCACACTAATTTCATTCCTCAACACCATGATGAACTATTTCCAACCAAAAAAGCAACCCCACATGAAGTTATGTGTCAGGCAGCTCTAGGACTCATACTGAAAGAGAAAATGCTAACAGATGCTTTTAGAGATCAGTCAGATGGTAAGGATCATTATTCTTTTGTTTTGTTTTATTTTACTTGTGACTGGATGAGGCAGTGCTGTGAGCTCATGTGCAATTATTTAATTTGCACGCTCTCTTTTTGCCTTACTTTGTGCCTGCTCAGGGTTCTGCATTCTGGCATCTGTCAGATATTTACACACAGAGCAGACTATAACTCTTGTTAAGGGACAGGTATTGAATATATCACCACTGTAATGTACAGACTGCTTCCCACAGCACTTCAGATAGGCACTAGCTGAAAGACCTTGGGATTCATAATCAGTGTCACCATGTACTCTTTACTCTATACAAGCATAAACAGTGAGTATCTGTCACTATTATTCCTACAGTTGGCCCAAGGTCTTCAGAGATAAAATTGACTCTGCTAGGATTGGGAGAGGCAGTAGAGTTTAAGGAAATGAACAGGCCTCCAGCAGCTGAACATTCTTGAGTTCCAACACTGTTAATGGCTATACCAGTGGGGCGTGTGATTGCTGTTAACAAAAACTTCATATAAATCCAATATATGCTGCCAACAACCTCATTAATTTTCTTTCTTCCTCCACTTTAACTCTTCTGGAAATATGGGAAAGGGGGATTGGAAGGATTCCCATACACTATTGCCTTGCTTCAAGAGATGATAAACTAATCGGGCAATATCCGATAGCTGTATATCTGATCCATTCTCAGAAACGCCAAGTAATAGAAAACCCCTCAATCTTCCCAGGCAATTTGCTGCCATGTTTGACTACTCTTACGCTTGGAACCTTCACCTAAAGGTTAATCTGAATCTGCTATGTTGCAGCTGAATTCCCATACTTGTCTGTTCAAGGATGTGTTCATGGAGAACAGTCAACATCCTTCTTAGTAAGCGCTGTTGTTAGTGTCATGTCTTCTGTAGGTTACACAGCATTAGTTTATTCAGTGTTGAAGCTTGACTGAGGGATTGTCACTATCTATTAAGTGGTTCCCCAGTCTTCTATGTTCAGTATAAATATATGATGGTAGTAATAGTAGGACAGTGATTTTATGGTGTAAGTTCTCGGTATTGTGTGTTGCCAAAGTAGAATGTAAGTAACATATTTGTGTATTTTGTGTTTTAGATAAATTCTCACCATTTGCATCCAGCACTGGTAGAAGAATAAATATATGTTATACTAGAAAACTGTCTCTGCTGGATGGGGAAAACAGTAAGTTAAAGAAGTGTGTGGAGGGAGAGGAGGTACTTACTGGATAAAATTACTTCAACTGGTGCTTGAAAATTCAGGCTAAGAAAGAGCGAATAGAAGCAGTATGTTTTATGCAATTTAAGCTGGGAATTCACAGAATTGCATGCTTAATCCACAATGTTAGATCTTGAGGAGGTGTGAACCAAATTCAAATGACAGTACTAATGTTCATCATTCAAATGAATAAGGTTGAGATTTTTAAAAGAGCTGAGTGCCGTTGACTTTTTTTTTTACTTCACTTTGGTGTGAAAGTGCTGAGTGCTTTTTCCCATCAAAAACCGGTTTTCTGTCCAGCTAACTTAATACAGATTTCAGAGCATAACCTCAGGTGTTCATCTGTGAAAAACAAATTGTCTAGAATTCTGCAGAATTCTGGTTCTAGAATAATGAAGTCTGCAGTGTGTACTAAGCTAATCTGAAAATACTTGTTCTTTTCTTAGTATTGGTGGGTCTCTGTTTTTTTTAATCAAGAAAGATAGACTAAACATTGTTTATATGTCATTATTTTCTAGATGCTATAATTAAATCTACTCACATATACATATTTTGTTTTATTGAACAGTTGTGGATGTAGCTGTAAGTTACAATCAAGAAGGGTCATACAAAATGCAGGTACAAGTCCAATTTTTTCAGATATTTCATTAGATAAAAGAAGAATCAGTTTCTTGTAGACTTCTCTTGGTATTAACTGTTCTTGAAGTTGCTTGGTAATTACTGATACAGGATTCTATTTTTGGTTTGTTTGCAGCTGTTGTTGTAGACTATTATTTTGGCCTGAAATTATCTTTGCTAGATGCTGGATTAGCATGGAAGAGCTAAGAAAAGTATTTGTTTTTCCAGTGTTTAAAGATCTTGCTCTTTATCTTTCTCTTCCTTAAATTTGTCTTTCTAAAACATTGGAAGTTACAATTAAATCTGCATTTAAAAAGACTTTTTTTCCACAGGACTTCTGCTTTTTCTGTGCATGAGATGGATCTCCTGTGGGATAAATAAAAGCTTTCTAGAGCACTATCTGTAAGATAACACTTTTTGTATTTTGAAGATGGAAATTGGAAAGTGATTACCAAATGAGATGAGGAATGATGAGAGTAGTAAATCTTCTGGTTAAATAATTGAATGATACCCCATAGAATTGGCTTTTTTCTCTGTCTATGCTACAGAGATCCTATAGGATACAACTCAAGATGCTTTAAACGTATTTTTGTGTGTGCATGTGTGATAGTCTCCAATTGTGTTGCTTATAGGGGTTGTGTTTTGCTGAGTGTTGAACTTCCTTCTTGCATAACCTGGAGTCAAATGGGTTTTGTCTCTGATTTGGCACCCAGAATGATCGCATGCTTGAGAATGCGGTCTTTCTGTAGTTCAGCTTCTTGTTTCCAATATTCAGAAAAGGGGAATTAATGAGAATAAGTCAGTATTTATGAACTGCTTAGACTGTATAGAGATGAGCATGCTAGAAAAATAGTGAGAAAATTATTGTGCTTTCATGTGTATGACCACATGTTGGGTAACTTAAACCCTTATTTCTACTATACGAATAGTGAGATAACCCACATCCCTCAGGTAATACCCAGGTTATTTTGAGTGTATTGATTACATACATAATGCAGGAAAGCTTTTACACTTTAGGCTTATCTCATATAAGTAATGTCAGCAAAAAATAAAAAGAGGCTGGAAGGAATGCTGAGTGGGGCCTTTTGGGGATGGGAAGTGCAACTGGGGAGAATGTAGAGTCCCAGGGAAGAAGGAAGAATGGGGGTTGAGATGGAAATGGAGAGAAGCTGGAGATAAGGGATGGAGAAATAGAACCGGGAGCTGATTATGCGGAGGACAGTGCCTCTGGGGTGCTACAAAACCTGTCCTGAGGCCAATCTGCTAGAGCAGGTTGCTGGGCCATGGAACTGGCAAGCACTGACAGCGCTGCCCAGGGTATTGCCCTAATTTGTGCCCCTGCTCAGGGTACTGATCAGACAAATTATTTTTTTCTCAGGGATCAGTATCAGATCAACAGTGTCCTTTCAATACATGTTATAAGGTCTTCATTCAGTGGAAAAGTAGTGTGCAACTATATAAATGAAGACTGAATTTTATCTCTAGTCGTAACATCCTGAAAGACCAGCAAGTCTCTGATTCTTTGCTCAGTGATGTTAGACTTAGAACTAAAAATATCAGTTAAATGTAATGCTCTTATATTCATATTCTTACTGTCTGTGTATTCTGAAGTTGTGGCAGAGATGCAGTTTCCGTTGATGTAGATGAAAGGGTTACCTACAAATAAATAACCTTTCCATTTGGTCTTTCTTTTGCAGCTTTGGTGTCGAATTGACACTGTTCCCATTACTGCTCTCCTCTACTCCTTTGTAGGTTTACTGAATATATTTTAGGTTTTATATTATAAGCTTCTAAGACTGAGGAAGTTACCTGTCTTTTGGATAGCATCGTGGAATCTTATGACGTCAGCTGAATAGTATGGATTTTTCAGTTTGAAGAAAGTGAAGATGCTAGGACAGATTAAAAATACTGGATTATAGTAGCATGACTAAACTGAATGTTCTGGGTTTTTTTAGTTTTTCCTGAGAAATAGCATACCTTTGTGTTTTGCTGAGTGCTAGTGCATAGCTGATGATAAAAATTGTCCTGGGAGAGCATATTAGCTAATCTTCTGAGCTGATTGCACTGGATACAGAATACAGTCTGTTAACTGAAAAATAAAGGATGCATAAGATTTTAAAAGATTTTTTTTTTTAATTCCACAATTATCTATGAAGAATCACGGGTTATGAGTGTATACTACAAATACTAACTTTTGGTTTATTGCTCATGAAGGGTTAGCCTTTGTCCTTACAAAAGCATCTAACTTTCAGATTCAAGATGAAACGTTCCTGATATCTGGAGAGATCTTCAATGAAGGTGATTCAGTTTACTTGAGGTCTTCAGTAAATGGAACCGTGTGTAAGTCCAAACTGGTCATTTTGGACAACACCATTTATCTCTTCTTTCCGGTAAAGTTCCTTTCTTTATTATCACAAGTATAAAATTTCAGAGTTTTATCCATGTAAATGAACAATATAAATTGCAAGAGAATGTGAAAGAGAATCACGATTTCAAGTCCTAATGTTGGCCCATAATGTTTTGATACTTGATTGATTTATAGCTATAATTGCAAGTTAGTTGCTTATGGTCAGTGAGTGAGAAAATGAATTCCTTTTAGAAAGATAAAATACAATTAGGTGAATCAGAGTTGCGAATGATGGTTTGGGAGGGGGGAACACAAAATATTAAAATGGTCAAGTATCTAAGTTTGTCATAGAACAATAGCAATTACTTCAAACTGACAATTACTTGAAAGTGCTTGTAACTGATATTTTTATTTCAGTTACATTTATTAAATTAAATTATAAGAAAGAAATCAGTATTGGTCTGGGGAAGGGTAACTTCAGCTAATATTAAAAAATTGGAATTAGGAGTTACCATGGCGTTGTCTGCATTGCATGAGTAATGGCATTTGAAAGAAGAGGTACCCTGATTCACATTATTAGGCTGGTAATTTTTTATTTGCAGTTAAAAAGATTACAGGGCCTTAAAGTAACTCAATAAAAATGTAATCTAGATAAGCGAATTATTATGTATTGGTTTCAATAATTAACCTCTAGCTCTGAGCCCCTTAAGACTTTCAGCAGAATGCAGTGAAAACTTTGCTGGCAAAGCCCAGTTTTCTTGTGGTATCAGAGTGGAGTCTGCAGTGGGGGATCTAGAAGAAATCACAGGAGTTTTAGGATGTGGGTAGGATGTGGGGGAGAACAAGTCTTTGGGAAACTCTGGGTAGCAAGTCCGAGAGGAATTAGGGGATTTTGAATAACAGTGAGAATTTTTCACTAAACTTAGCACTGAATCCATTTTATTGTAAATTGTGAAACACTCATATTGACAATGCTTGACAATGAGGACGCCAACATCTTTCTTACTTGTTGCAGCAGCCTGCCTACCCCTTCTGCAAACAGCCTTTACGTGTTTTCTAAAACCTTCTGTGCTGTTGCTGTGTGAATAGGGAAGGTGTGGGTTTGGTACAAAGGTCCATATGGAGTCTCTTTCACAGAGGTAGTTCCTTCCTTGCTGATCCTTAGCAGCAGCAGGTGTGGCTTTTAAGGACTTAGACATCAGCAAAGTAGTAAGCATGCCATAAGCAAGTCCTTTTACTGCCCTGACCTCAGTAGTCTGCCACCCTAAACAGTTGACTCGTTTGCCTAAAGCTGGATCAGTTCTTTCCCTGTATGTCAGCATGTGTACTAGTGGTATTATTTTATGTTGTTAGCTCATATGTCATTGATTTTATTTCTGTAGGAAGGTAGCGCTCAGATTGGCCTTCCTGTACCCAAGTACTTATCTGCAGTGAGTTCAGTGGGAATGCAAAGTGGTGCTGTAGCGCCCATGACAGGCACAGTTGAAAAGGTAATTATAATAATATGGGTGGGAAATTGATCCTCCAATATATATCCAAGTTCACTCTTCCAGAAATGATGCTTGCTTCTGTGCTGCCAGGAAATAATCAGGGCCAGAAATGTCAGTGCTGTGTGACTTCTCCCAATTGGAAAAAGCCCTGTTTACTCTGAGTTTTCAGCAGCCACCCAAGAGTTTTTCAGGCTTCTAGTCTTCTTTTTCTAGAGCTCTGAAAGATCAATATTTAACTAATCCTACTGCTTAAATAATTTTTTCTTCATCTTAATTACTTTCTAAGTTGAAGTTCCCTGAAGTGTTACAGGCTGTTTGATCCATTTCATCTAACCAAAAGAGTGAGATGCTAGATGCACTTGCAAAAAAAAAAATACTCAGAAGTGCCTTTTTTGTTAAGCTGTTTTGCTGCTTCTGTTTCTGGTTTTGTTTCTTTTTTGTTAGCTCACCAAGTCTTGTGTATTTCTCTGTACAGTGACAAAATTTCAGCAGAAAAGAGATTTCCAGGAGAGTTTAGTAGTTAAAGGATTCTGCTAGCAATAAAAAGGCGTGAACCCTTTCAGAGGGTGGAGTACATTGAATGTGGATCTCTTACATACTGAGTGAACGCTCTAAATCAGAATTATGGTAGAACAACTAGGTGGCTCCTGCAATCTTCTTTCTGGATTTTGTTTTAAAAACAGCTTTAGGGATTGGCTCCAGGAAGAGGTTCTGTACTTTCTCTCTCAAAATACAAGCTCTTAAGCCCAGAAAGGGTGGAATATACATTGTCTCTTCTAGTGTTTCTTCTTTGATACATAAATGGCTTCCTGGTCATCCTTTTAGCTGTTACCGAACCTCTTTCTATAGCCTCTGACTTCTTCCCTTGAGTATTATCTAGAGAACTCAGGTACTCAGTTCAACAATAATAAAGATATTATGAAGCTGTTTTACAAAACCACACTCAGTGGATTGTGCTAGCCAAGATCCAGCTGATGATTTTTAGTGGTACAGACATGCATGATTTTTCCCAATTTTCTCTTGAATTGTAGGTGTTTGTGAAAGCAGGGGATAAGGTTAAGATTGGAGACCCTCTAATGGTTATGATAGCTATGAAAATGGAGGTAAGTGACGTACAAAAGGTTTTAATTATTGAGAAAATAAAAATCTGGTCAGAATGTAATAATTTTTATTGAAGTGTGGTGCAGAGTGTAGCTTGCAGATGTCAGTATCCCTTCATATGCTGTGAAACAAGTGTTGTGTCTGACTAGATTTTAGAGGATTATATTTGCTGTTATTTTATTAACAAATGATGATTATATAATCCATGGTATTCTGCAGATGTTTTAACATTCATTTGGTTAGCTTTGCCAATCCTTCTCTCCCTTCCCCTCCTTTCACTTTTCTAGCAGAAAATTGTCTAGGTGTATCTTCTGATCACTGTTTCTGATACAAGCATATGTAATGTCTGCAGTTACTTCATGCAGAAATTTAGCTAATGGTGACTTTGTAAATATGCCCATGATTTTTTTTTGTTCATAATATTTTTGTTTTTATTTACATAAAGTTTTACCAAGAGTACACTAAAAATTCTTTGTAATTGTCCACGTGGCGTTCAGTGGACTAGCATTTTGGCCATTGTATCTTGTCACATGGCTTGACCATGGCTCAGTTTGTTTGAACTATAGTTTTTGTAGCCTGAACTGGTTTGGTTTGGCTGTTAGTTTATTTTGAATACCAGTTTGTGGTAGCAGAATTAACATTGTTGAGAAAATTTACCTTTCTTTTATCATGCCCTTTTCCAAACTACACTAAAATTACATGAAATACAACTGCGCGCTAAAAAAAATTACACCCAAAATTATTTGCAATTGGATGCTAAATGCTTGTCGCTCTCCAGCTGATACCTCAGACTGATATGATCTGATTTGTTCTTTTTTTTTTTTTTTTTTGCAGTGCTATTGAAATATAAAATGTAAGATGTAAAAAGCAAACTATTATTTAAATGAATCCTTGCTTAGATGTAAGGATTTAATATCTGGTATTAAGTGTTTTGATATTAGACTAACCCTATGTAGAAAACTACCAACAAACAAAACTTCAGTGGAAAACTAACCTGATACAATAACAAGTAGACGAATTTGGGGACTGGTATGTAAACATGCTATTCCTTTACTGCCACTAGTAGCTGTATTTGTATTTCATCTGCATTTTGCCAAATACCTGTTCAATAAAGACCCCTCCTAGCCAGTGAACAAAAATATCTTTAGTAAAACCGCACATTCCTCTTAAAGGAATAAATCTGCTATATGATTAACATTTTGGACTAAAACTGCATTATTTCTGCCTGGTATTTATAATAATAACAGAAAGTATTGGTGAAGTAAAATAACATTCAGTTGTTCATACTTCAAAATATAACATTATACAGCATTTTTGTCCCCAGTATACTTAAAAATACTAAATAAATGTTGATAAGAAAGTAAAACTTGGAAAAAGGACTGGGATAACATTTTAAAAGGAGGTTTAAAATAAATATACATGTGTCGGAGGAAGTAATTAAGTGTGTTCTGTTCTAATTGCACCAAAGAGTAATATTAGCATTTGCTGGGGGCGGGGAGGGGGGGCACCTGAGAGAGGGAGAGAGCAGGAAAAATAAGTACTCTGCTGCTTCACTATTGATCTGTTTCTATGCAGCATACCATAAGGGCTCCAAAGGCAGGAGTGATTAAAAAGGTTAATTTCCAAGAAGGTGCCCAGGCCAATAGACACGCTCCGCTAGTTGAATTTGTGGATGAAGAGGCCGAGTCAAAATAAAATTCAAGGAGGGTGCATTTTATTTTTTCTACTTTGCTGATTTTCTCTCAGGAGAAGATTTCTTCATATTTTCAGCAAACTGTTTTGTATAATAGAGTGGGGAATTGGTTTCCTCTGCACTTTCTGCATAGTTTGACTGTAAATTATGCTGACTTTACTGAAATCTGGGTATCACTATACTGTAATCGTATATATAACTTGTGGACCTACGTGATTGTTGTTCAGTGGTTATGTTTGCCTGTGAAAAGGCATTAGACTGGAAAAAGATGCGGAACTCTTAGTAAGGACTGTAAGTTACAGACTGCTAGGGTTCTTCTGCCTACTTTTTCATTCACCGCTGCCTTTTTTCTGTGAGATGCGAGAGGTTTGATTTGAAGGAAATCTGAAAGGTGACAATTGTTTTATGAATTAATTTCTGTGGCAAAACTCCTGCTTGTGGTTATGTTTTTGCCTGAATATGGAATTCAGGATTGTTCCTTAGTTCAGGATCCCTCTCAGTCATTTTTGGTGCATCTTTTTTCCCATTTACCTCAATGAGTAGTAAAAATTTGCATTTCAAAAATTATTTTAATATACCTTGAAATATCCGATACAAAGCATTTTTCACATACATATTAACATTTGCTATGCTAATCAAAGTTGGAACATAATTGCTTTCCAAAAATATAATTTGATCTTTAAACATGAAGTAGTAGCTCAGAAAGATGATAAGCTTATTTAATACTTTTAAAAGTGTGCCAAAATAAAATACTGACTTAAAAATCCTCATTACTTTACTTATATTGTTCATGTTCTAGTATATCACTTATTGGCTGGAATGAAGTATACCAAAGTCTTTATAACAACATGAAATGTTACTAAAAATAATAGATTTTTTTTTTTTTTTGTATCTGCAGTATTGCAGAAGGGAAAATGGGTAGGTTTTTTGATGGGCAAAGAAAATATTTCTTAAACACAGCATACTGTTCATTTGCCATAAATTGATTTTAACTTGTTTAAAAAGCACCTCAGAGAAACAGGAAAAGGAAAAGAAAAATACGTTTTAATTGTTGTAAACTTGCAAAATCTTTTTGCCTTTTAGTTAAGGTAAAGTTCTGCTTGTCATATGAACTTTTTATATACTAATTTAAGATGATAGTATTGTTTATACTGCAGAAAGGAATAAACACAGATGCTACAGTGATCCCAAACTTGTAGTTACATCTGTGCAAATGGATCCTTGTACTTACCTGAAATCTCATTTCTGAATCAATATACAGTGTCATGGGGAATTCTCTGATCTGATTCCTGTAACTGTGCAGCCTTGCCTGCAATGCAGACAAAAATTGTAAAAAAGTAATGGCTCTGGTCTGTATATTAAAAGCATACAGTAACACTTTTAAATTTTCCTTGTAATCCAATAGCCACCTAACAAAAAAACTACACTTCACTGATTGTCTTGTAGAATATTGCCACAGTGATTTTTATTTACTGCAAAATAAAAATTAAGCTTAATTTTGAAAATTTGTTTTCTTTTTCTCAATTTTGTTCTTTCCTTGGTTGCTTATGTTTATGCATTAGAGGGTTTTAAGCAGCTGTTTATGTATCATCAGCTGATATTTGACAGACCACAATCTTCAGATTGCATTTAGGAGGCAGTAATCCAGACAGTGGTCATGGGTTTCACTGCAGGTAAGTAACTCACAGCATGAGGTTCTCTGTCCACTAAGTCTGCACTGCTTGCTTCAGCCAGCTAGTAAAACAAGAACATGTTCCTTGGAAGCTGACAAAATGTCCTCCCTTAGGAATGAAGGGAGACAAATAATTTTACCAGTTTTAATTTCCCCTCACTTCTGAAAATTAACTGTTAGTTTTTTTCTCTGTAGGTTTCCACTGAGACTGATTTTTCAAATAGTGATGGTTTTGTTTATTTCAGAATAAAATTTCTTGCGGAATTCACTGTCAGAATTTGCACACTTGGAGGTGTTTTGCTGCAATGTGATTTAACTGAACTTAGAGATGCACAAAGAATTATTAGAGATAGGTTGTTCCTGTAACCCAGAATTTTAATTTGCAAAATATTCAGAAATTTTCTGTTTATTACAAATAAATCTTTGTGTTATTAATGTGAATTGATAAGAGCCATATGATAGTAACATAGCTGTAACTAAACTGTTGTCTGTAGAACACTTAATGGTAGAGTACAAAAGAAAAAAATTGGTAATTGTTTAAAATGCAGTATTTTAGTATTTGAGCTAAAAGGATAATCTCTGCCAGTTATTCATTATCAATATACCTTTTCATATAGTGCTGTAGTTCTGATACAAGAGTCATAGATATTATAGAAACAATGAATCTGAACTGAATCTAATTGTAATGATCTACTCTTGCTGCCAGAGGAGAGAGAGGACCGGGTCACAGGATATGTAGTTTGGCCACAGTTGATAGTCTACAGGAAAGAATGAGGGCATTAGTGTTCCAGACTGGCTTCTGGGAGACAGGATCAGGGAGTAACACCCTCAGTGAGCTTACTGGTCAGCTTGTTATATCAGGTATGTAACATCCTTGGTAGTGTGCATGTTACCATATCAAAATCACAGTCCATCATAAATGTTAGTTACCTACCCGTGGGGATCTGTCTCTCTTGCACTCTTCAGCTGCTGTCAATTGCTATAGCTTATACCCAGGCAAGATCTGTGGTGTTGAGCCTGAATTCATGCTCAATCAGTGATTAGGACACAGGGAGTGGAAAGCAGGAGAGCAGGACTGTGTTTTTATTTCAGCCACTGACTCACTGTGACTTCAGGCAGGTCACTCAGTAGATACTTGCCTGTGTTTCCTCCTATTTAATGAGGTTGATGGTAATCAAAACACTGCAAAACTTGTGGACACAGTGATTTATAAATAATTATTTTCCATGCTTGCTGGTAAAATTGTAATTTCAGATGTAAACTATTTTTACTTGTAAGGTTATTTTTTTTACCTTTTATACAGTAAATATCTATACCAGTGAATTGTAAAAAATAGTTTCCAATGTGTATTGAATCCTTTGTTGCAATGGTTGTACTACCTAGTTACCAGAAAATCCTAGCTTCTGTCTTCATGATAATTAAAAAATGAATACTTAAGTGTTTTGGCAGGACCTTTAAAACTTAGTCAATGGTAGGAGGAAAAAAAAAAAAGTTGATCTGAGGACACTATTCTTTTATTAAAACAAGTTGTACCTATTATAAAGGGCATATCAACCGGTGCACTTATCACAGGTATATTAATTTCTGTTGATTATTCATCTGTTCAGTCAGATCAGGAATTATTTGACTGTGTTCTATCTGTTCTGTTTGTAAAAAGCTCAACAATGCTGTGTAGAATGTGTTTACTGAACAGTCAATGGCAATGGATTAAGGTCTGAACTTACAGCTTTTACACAAGGTATGTTCTCAACAGATACTTTAACTGCTTGTACAGTTATGTTCAAAATGATAGATCTTTACACGTGAATGCTTCACAGGTAAATATCACTTAGTATCTTTATGATACTGGGGCACAGCTGTCTGCATAAAGATTTCATTTGGAAAGTAATATACACTACTGAATGTCATATTAAAAAAAATCAATATTGCAGAAATTTGTAATTGAAACCTTGGCATTTATTTTTATGTAGACTGATTGCATTTCTTGAAAGAAGAGAGCGTGGGTTCTAAAAGCAATGCAATATATTTTGTGAGACATTTGATGTTAGCTTAAAACCTCTTGATTATATGATGAATCCATGTTAAAATAAACGTGGATGTTCTGGTTGAATACCCCGTATTTCTTATTATAGCAGTAATAAGCAAGTAAAATGCATGTCTAGAGTCCTACTGGGTTTTGAAATTATAATGGTAGCTGGATTTTAGCTTTAATCTGTTTTCCATATAAACAGTTCTGGTGCCAAAAAGTTGCTCTTGAAATGGTAATTTGTGTCTGTGAATGGTAGCCAATCTACTCACTTAAAAAGTAGGGAAAGTGGGAGATGTTAATGTACTGAAGTCAGCAAAGCTCCAAAGAGTGTCTGGTCAGAAAGACTGCTGCTGAGAGCTGAATCCCTCTTTTGTCTCTCTGAAAAGGAAAGAGGCATCTTACTCTGGGCTCTACTGTTTAGCTCACTCATCAGTGTGCACTGGTGCACACACACACTCAGTGATAAATACTGGTACGATAACTGCAGCCAGAGACCCCACACATGTTCAGTGTCCTGTGCTAAGCATCCCAGAAATGTAAAACATAGCTCCTGCTCTATAGAGTTGTAAAATGAGATAAAATGTGAACTAGACTAAACAAATTTAAAAATGGAACTGTTACATACAGATGTGGTTAATGCATGTTTTCCTTGAAGTTTGCCCCACTGTATTGTTGTTGATAGCTAGTCACGGGCACGGAGGTTACAGTTTGCCACTTAGATATCAGAAAACTTATATTAGCTGGGTTGTGTAGACAAGTTCCCAAAAACCAGTTTGCTGTTATGACAGTGTGAGGAGTGGAGAAGTCTAAATGTGTGTGACATGTATGACAGGAGGCAAGAGTCACCTTATTACCCTTGCTTTGTATGTCTGCTTACCTCAAGGCAAAAGGCTCTGCCTCCCATACATGTAACTTAAATTACTGTTTCATGTATTAACAGCAAAATATGTGCTCTGAATTGGGATGGCTTATTTTTATTAAGCTGAACAATTAAAGATGGCACATACAGAAAATCACTGTGATTGATAGGAAAATAGTGTGTTTCAGTATCCTAGATTCTTGAAATCACCCATAATTCTTTGTAATGAGAATGGAAGGATGCTTACAGTTCAAAGGTGTAGGTTTTAATCATGATGTCATAGCTATGATGGCACTGTCTGGTTTATAGCTTGGGAAATTTCAAATCATTCTGTTTACAAAGATCATATCTTGTTTACAGAAGTTCTGAACTAAAGAAATGTCCATATCATAAAAATCAACTAGCTATCTCAATTCTTATTACCCTCTCATTTCTTAATTCATATTACTTAAAATGCCTTGATTGTAGTGTACGTATCTCAGTACTTCTAATGAGTTCCGAAAAAAATACAGAAGTCTTGCAGTCTGTTGCCCGTTAGATGTCCTGGAAAGTCTTAGTTTATTGAGGCCAGGGTATAGTTAGGTATATAAGAAATTTTCAGACTTTCTTAGGCTCACTGAGCTGACTTTTCTTCTTTGTCACATAAACCTGTCCTGCTCCCTCCCGAGGATACTGTCATGTCAAACCTGGCTCCTAACAGTGCATTGGACTGGGTGTAGTAACTTGTTAATTTCTTGTGTAATGCAGGAAGGATGAAAAACTTAATAGAAGGTGAACACCCTTCCCTGCAACCTATTAACAACAATCTTCAGATACTGGCGATGTGCCAGTTTACAGGTTAAATTGTTTAGACACCTACAGGAGGACTCAGGCTGTTTACGTCCTCTCTGCTTCTTTCAATGCATTAGAAATTATTATGGGCCGATACAGACATTCCAGCTGGTATCATTTGAACAGTGGGGTAGGAGCAGACCATTGGGTCCGTACCTATGGATGCTAAGGAACTTCCAAGCCTTTAGAGTGGCATTAAATCTCCTTGTGCAGGATAGTTCGTGGGACTTTGTTCTTTTAGTTAAACATGAGGTCAGTGTTTGCATGCAAAGGGCCATAGTTGTAACCACTATATGGCTATTCCATCAGTGTAAGGTGAATTGGTAGTTTCACTTTCTAGAGCAGAAAGCAGCTGACAAAAAGATGTGGGGGTTAGAAAGACATTTCTAGGCCAAGCTGTTCCAGGTGATTGTTATCCTTCATAAAGCTTTGGGCCTCTTCCTCAGAAAGTGCTCCAAGTGGAAGTTCTCAGCAAGGGGATTATACTAAATGGACTCTGCATTGACTTAATGTGAGGCTTGCTTCTCTATCTGCTCAAGAAGAGAGCTCAAGTCAGTGTAAAACAGATTAATGTTATATTCAGAACTATGCATTTGGCACACTTGGATTTAAAAAAATTACTGACTGGTTCTCCTAGGGTTCACATGAGAGGGTAAAACATCATTAGATCACACAACAAAACAAGGCAAGTGTGTCAGCCTTACCATAAATTAAGTCATCATGTTACTGCAGTCATAGTGATTATGCTGCATGTGGATTGCACAATGAATGATATTTCTTTCTAGTCTGTATCACTGAATGCATGCATCATGTTTACAAATAGCAGAGCTGTTTATCACTGGTCTGATTTGGTGTGTCATGCTGGATGGAGTTGGACAAAAGTTAACAAGCCCAATTTAGACAACTTCCTATAAATATGTACAAATATGCTTTTTGGCAGCCTCATGGTGCCTCTTGCTTTACAAAGCATCTGCTTTTGCTCAGAAATGGTAAGGGTGAGATTCAGACAGCACACATGTCACTAAAGTGCAGATCTACATCTGTAGATGTACAGCCAGCCAGTAGGCAGATGGACATGAATGAAACTGGGCAATCTGACCGTGTCCTACAGTGTGTGCTGTGCAGGATATGCCTACTGCAGCGTGCCATGTATGGAGAAGATAACTCAGACAGTCTAATCAAACTGGCTCAGGCTGAGGCACCAGGTAGCCTGGCCATGTTAGCCAAGAGCTCTGGGTAGGGTAACTTACCTTAAATTTGGCAATTCAGACATACCCATGGAAACATACTGGAAATCAAGACAGAAGAGCATATTGTAGCTCCCACTAAAATCAGTAACATTAGACTTACAATTTAAATGGCAGTAGGAAGCCACTCCTATTTTTTTCCTCAAGTACAGTTTCACCTTATAACTGAACTTAAACTGGGAAAAAAACCTCCCAAAAACCAACCACAAAACAGTAGCATGCACACTGGGAATAGCATTAGTCTGCATTTCACTTTTTTTTTTTTTTGGTATTTCACTTGCATTTCATTAAATCATCCATTTTTATCTGCCCCGCTAAGAGGACCCTGCAAAGTAGTTAAGCATGATTTTCCATACCTTATACAATGGGAGTTCATAATGTAGAGGAATTTAGTAAGTCAGAGCGCTCAATTTACAAGTCAGTCAAAGTTGGAAGCAGAATCCAAATGTCCTGACTCCCAGAAAAAAAAGACGGTACAGCAGGAACAATTTCTGAACATTAAAGTACCAAGAACAACTTTTACCAGACCTGAAGCTAATTCAAAAATCGCTAATTTATAACCCAGGCAGAACATGAAAATAATGGATTGAACTAAAAGTTGTAGCAATGGTGAATTTTTCAAGGAATGTTTCAAAAGTAAACATAATTTGAATGCATAAAATCAGGTCTAGATAATACCTGTGAGTCTACTGATGTAAGTAGCACCTTATTAAAGCTTATGAACACTCCTGGATGTGAAGTTCCTTGTGCTCTTAAATATTTGTAACATCAGGCCTTAATTTATTATGTTTAATTGAAAACTCATTTGAAAACAAAGTGAAGGACCATGCTGATTTCAGTACCTTTTTAATTAGGACCTAAACAAGAAAAAGTTAAAACTAATTTATGTTTAGTACTTTATTCAGTGAACAAAAGCAGCAAAATGAAAAAGAGAAATATTTTTTCAATGTTCAAGTTAAAAGAATCTTACATACAACTTGTAAAAGAATAGGTAAAACTAAAGACAAACACAGTATGCCCCCAAACACACACTCAAAAAACCCCCTAACAGACCCTGCGCTACAGAAAACCACAAAGATCCACAGACATTAGGGAAAAACAAGCCACTTAAAAATCCTGTCTCTGTCTTGAGGAATCCACTGCGATTACAGTTCATCTCAGATTATTGTTACACATTGCAATAATTTTCAAGAAGGTCTAAATTTTGTCTTCAGATTGCAGGAGGGCTGTCACAGCACATTATAGTGATGGCAGTTAGCTAACTTGATGAAACAGATTTTCAGGTTTGGCTTTGACTCCGTGCTGTGGTTCACATGGACTGGGCTGGTGTGCAATGTTCACGGTTGTTTACGCTGGCCACTTTGCAGCCATCCTCAATTTCAAAACCATGCTTTTCAGCAGGATTCAAGGTATCCAGGCAACTAGTGTCTCTCAGGATAGCTGAATTCACACATATTTCCATACACTTAATATCAAGACAACTCTTAATTTTGCTGTTGCAGAACAGCAGCACAATTGGACGCTTCACAGGACAGGCCTGATTCTCTTCTCTAAATACATAACTCCTCACACTCCATCTAAGCTTAGCTCTGATTTTCAGCAAAATAAGTGAGAAGCGATTCAGACCCTCTTCTATAAAAAACATATATATAAACCCCAGACATCCATCATGAAGAATGGCTTTCTGAAGTTTTCTTTGTGGTGTGTGCAATCATACCAGTCATGTAATATAAATACAGAAGCTGACTTTAATAGCTCCCAGCTCAGCAGGTGATGAGAGAACAAGAATCAGATCTCGAAACCTTTGTCCTTCACAACTAGCAGTTTGCCACCACTGTGCATTTCATCAGCAAATATTCTGCTTCCCCAAACTTCCTCAGCTGCCAGAAGTCTGCAGCAGGTAGCATAAGCTTTCCTAGGAAGAAACAACTGTCGGGGATACTGGTACAAACTGTGATTTAACCCTTACAGCCTCTTTTGCTAGTACATCTATGCTACTGCAGAAGAGGCTACATCTGTCCACAGCCACATGGAAGCAACAGTTCCCCGAGGGGGGTCACAGCCTCTAGCAGGAAAATCTTACAAGTGTGGAGGCGGTCCCGTAAGAAAATGCCTGTAAAGCTGCTGCCCTGGGTCTTCACCTTCCCCAGGTCTCGGTGGCTGCTCAGCACGTGTCTTCTGCCTCCTTTGTGGATCCATCCTGAAAAGCCCACGGGCTTTTTTCCGTCTCACCTCTTTTGAGTTCAGGCGTTGGGGCTGTGCGCCCGCCTGCCCTCGACAAGGGCCGCGAAACCCCTCTGCGAGCACGGCGTGCCAGGAACAGGCGGTTACAGCACCCGCGTTCGCACCGAGCCCTCGCGAAATGTTTAAATTTTTGGTACTTCAGAAAGAAGAACCCAGGTTTTCCCGACAGAAAAGTGGACGCGGGGTGACCGGGGTAAGGAGACGGGGGTGTGTGTGTGTGAAGGAGCCGGGCGGGACACCGGGCGGCCCCTCAGAGGGCGGCGGGACCCCACCGCGCCTGGCTGCCACCACAGCGGTCCCCCTCCGCCCCGCCACCGCTCCTCGCCACAACCCCGCCGCGGTGCCGGGCGCCCACCCCCGCTCCCGACCCCGCAGTAACACCGAGGAGAGCGGGGGGGGGGGGCCTTTCCCTCCCCTCCCCTCCC
>NW_010972798.1:6046825-6047076 GCF_000737465.1 Haliaeetus leucocephalus | reverse complement strand
CTCCCGCCCGTTGCGCCGCGGCCGCGCCGCTCCGGTTGCCGGCGCGGGCGATGCGCCGCACTGCGCATGAGCGGGAGGCGGCGGAAGGGCCCGTGAGGAGCCGGGAGCTGCCGCCGCCGGAGGAAGCCGTTGCCGCCGCCGCCCTCAGTCTCCGCCTGAGCCGGGAGGGAAGAGGCCTGCACAGCCCTCAACATGGTGAGCGTTCTCCCGGGTCGCCTCTCGGCCCGGCCCGGCGCCTGCGGGGCCGGCCC
>NW_010972798.1:6010252-6046815 GCF_000737465.1 Haliaeetus leucocephalus | reverse complement strand
GGCGGCGCCGGCTGGGGCCTAGTCGTGGCGGGCTGGGGTGTCCGGGAGCGGCGAAAGGGCCGGTCCCGGGGGCCCCGCAGCCGGGGCGTGATGTCCTGGGGCTGCGGGCGACTCGGTCCTCCTACCGAGCGGGGCGGGGAGGGCGTGTGGGGCCCGGGAAGGGCGGTGCGGCGTGGCCGGGGCCGCTGGCCGCGGGGCGGGCGGGCAGGAGGCTGCTCCTGGTCAGGGGCGAGCGCCGGGGCCTAGGTGGGGGGCGCCGGGATCCCGCGGAGGCCTTCGGCCCGCGGGGCTCTGTCAGGCCTCCTCACGGCGAGGAGGTGCTCGCTCGCAGTTTGGATGAGGGTTCAGGCGCCTCTGAGCGGGACAGGGGCAACAGGGGTGTTTTGTGGGCAGCTTGGTCCGTGCTCTGCGTGGGGTGGTAAGCAGCAGCGGCTGGAGAGAGTGCAGGGGGCTGCCAGAAACCAGGGGCTACTTGGAGTTTTTCGCAGGATTTCGGGCGGCTCAGCGCCCATTAAGCGCTGTCAGTTCACTGGGAAACTTGGATGTGTTGATCCTTCTTGAACTGGGATTACGTTGGAGAATTTCTGGATAATTGTTTTGCGGTTTTGGTAAGGCTCCTATTCATATAATTGTCGTAAAGCAGGACCTGTCTATCTTGCGTTTTCTCCACAATATCTCTTTCTTTATAGCTGAGGATTTGCTGTGGACTCTCAAATCAGCTGACTTTCTCCCTTCCCTCTTCTAGAGGGAAACCGCAGTGGTTGAACAAAATTTGCTATTTTTCTTCACCTAAACAAAAGAAAAAGACATTCTGTAGCTTTAAATAAGGGGGGGTCTTTATTGGTCTCTTGCACAGTCTCTTATTCACCCGAGGGAATCCGTTTCTAGTTATACTTCTAGGCCTTCTCTGTATACAAAACTTGTACAGCTTTACCTACATCTGTGCAGTTTAAAGTAGTACTTTTCTATAGCATCTGTATTTCTTAGGAAGGGTATAGGAGTGAGTCTAAGATGTACTGGTGCATGCTTACTGGTATAAAGATATCTTATACCTGCAATTAATATTATTCTGGCAGGCAGTGTTAAAAGCATATTGAAAACCTAAAAATGTTACCTTTAACTGATGGAGTTATGTTGGCATAAAAATGTAGTTAGCCAGGATTTAAATTAGTGGTGCAGTATGTAGACTTCTAATAAACTTTTCACTATGTTACTAATATAAGTTTTAATTGAATAGTTTGATGTAGATCTTCACTTGAGTTTTTTATGGGAGCTTAAAACTAAAGTTTGGGTAAAGTTCAGACTGTAGAGGTGTCGTCTTATAATTCTGCAGTTCTGGGACTGTCTCAGATGGTACTTATGCAGTAATGTTACACGACTTTTTATGAAGACTTTTTTCCTTAAAAATTACTTAGGGCTGTCTCGCAGTATATCTCCAGTGTAGGTATGCAGAATAAATACACAGTTGATGTCTTGTACGTACATATACTGTTGGCTGGCTACGTGGTTAGAAATTTAAATTGAACAATGCTGTAGTAAGTAGCAATATAACAGAAATAGTGAGGCATGTTATTCTGAGAATAGCTTTTTGTGAGAAACAGCAGAATCCTAGCTGCTTAGGTTTCTTGGAAATACTTAACTGAAGAACTGGCAGATATATTCTGTGGAACAATACTATACCGATAGATTGGTATTTATCAGATTGGAGGGAGTATCTGAATACTCTAGTCATGGCCCCGAGCATAGTTGTTAGGCCCTATGCAAACAACTATTTTCCAGGTTGTGCTTGTTGGCTCCAACACCCAGGTGAAAGGATGGCATACACGCTGAAGTGGGACTAAATGACAGGCTGCAGCTTTTATAAGTAGTAAATACAGGTATGAATTGTTTCTAGTGTCCAAGTATAGGATTCTGTACCTACACTTGTGGTATATCAAAATCCTCTATTTAGTTAGGGGAAAGAGTAGGGAGACTTCTTCACAGAGATTTGAAGATGTCCATCCAGGAACATGAGATTCAGTGTCCCATTTTTCTGCTCATATGCACTGCTGCTCTGGCTAGTTCTTCCAGTGGCTATGGCAGGTTCCTGGGGCTGGGTTGCTTGTCCAGCACAGCAAATGCTACAGTAGAAGCTCCTGCAGCTGGGGCCTGGCTCCTACTTGCCCATGCAGCACTGCCAGTTAGAGCACTTATGGCTCTGACTTAGTCTCACCAGCGTTTGTATGGCCAGTGCTTTCAGGACAAAGGTTTCCTGGCTTCGAATTGTCTTTGTCCAATATCTGGAAGGGACACCATTACAGCAGCCTGTTAGGCTCACTCTGGCCCTTTAGGTAACTTGAAAAATGTTTTCTGTCCAGTGCTCAGGTACACCACCCTGGCAATGTTCCTTGGATTGCTGTTGGCAATCTGCCTCTTACCCACATTTTCATTTGAGCTGAGCAGCATCTGTGCCAGCCACCAGAAGTGGTCTCCTTCACCTTAACTGTTAGTATGTTATTGCCTCATCTCATCGTGAGGACAAGTAATGTGCCTGCGAATTGAGACGGAGCAGCAAGCTGGTCCATTATACTCTAAGCCATCTTCTCTGAGAACAGCTACTACCTGTACTACTCTGAATGATTTAATGAATTTAGGACTATGTGTGATAATCAAGGCAAGTGTGTGAGTATCTATATCTTTATCCAGAGCCGAATGCTAACCTTATCTCTATTTACATTTTCTGTTATATTGTCCAGTTTGTGTTCTCTGAAGAATATTTCTGTGCTGATAAATACATAATTTCTTACTGCAAACCTCAGGTGACAGGAAGTTGTAAAAATTTAGTATTACAAGAATTTCATGTCTGACACTGTCGTCTGTAATGTTATTGTACTTCATGACATTGTTATGTAGTGTTTAACTCAACAAGCTACTCTGCAAGGCTATTTTGTATGGTGCGTAGTCATGTCTGTAGCAGTTTGTTGATATTAAATGTTTTTGGTTTTCATTCTCCCATAGTAAAACTTGTAGATCCTTGGCATTAGGCTTAGGATGGAGTAGCCAGAGTGCTAGACAAGATGGTGCATGATCTTGTTTCCTCTCCCAGGTTACCAAAGAACTCTTTGAACTCGCACTGTAAAATCACTTTCAACTAGAGCCATGAAAAAATTATTCAGAAATTTGAACTACTCTGTGAACAAGGTGTGAAATTTATTATGTAGCGCTTGATATTTTACTCATGTTTTATGGTGCCAATGCAAATACAAGGTATGAATGCAGCTTCTGCCCTGGACCAAAGTTAAGAATGCTAAACAACTGAGAGCTTTATTTTGTCCATTTTTAATTGAAAAAGCCCCGATTTTTGGTGTTTCCTTCACTTCTCAGGTTAACACGAATTACCTTTAAACACTAGTACAACTACTGCATTTTTTTGGGTCGCTATATATTGATCTTTTATGAGAGACTTTCTCCACATATGCAAGTACTGAAACGATTTTATCCACTAAAAGAACATTAGAGGGTGTAAAAAGCAACTTTGATTTTATGTTGCTTGTGATTTTTTTCCTTGGACTTTATATGTTAATGGACCTTGTAAATTTTTAAGTTTTGTTTTGTTCCACTGCAGACAAGTAGATTTCACATCAGTTTGAAAGAGAAGCTTAAAAATGTCCTGGCGATCTTACTTTGTGCGCCCCCTTTTTGAGAAACTTAGTTGGAGGGCATGTTTGTTTACATTATACGGAAACGATGGCTATGTACTTTAATTGTTTCTGTCTTTAACTTGGATTTTATGTTTTTTTTGGTAATATACATGTATGCCGTCACAGTTGATGGATTAAAATGTAATTCGGTGTATTCATAGACTTTTGTTGTGATTATCTTTTGTTTTCTTATCAAACAAAGAAAAATACTCATGATTTTGCCTTTTAAGCTTTAGCCATGTATTTTGCAGGTGTCTTGTATGTTCCTTTAATGGATATGGCCCAATGTGGAGTGATTCAGATGCTGTAAGGGAGCAATATTCGCTTGACCATTAGTGTCGCATAAAGATGTGACAAAACTGGCAGTCATGATCTGTAAGGTTATTACGTGCACAAGCCCCTTCTTCTGTGTGCGGGCTGAAGTTATTCTGTGTTTGAACTGTTGTCACTGGGGTGCTTTGAAAATGCAAGGATGCTTCCAGCAGCCGGATCTCTTGCTAGAGTTTAAATGCAGTTAGTATAAAAGCCTAGACTTTGTGGACGTTGATACTGTTTTAGAAAAGGCTTTTACCTGTCACATGCATGAGAACTTAACAGGCTTTTCTTTGAGTCCTGACTGAAACAAAAACACAGATGTCACATCATTCAAATTCCTTTCGTTAGCAGTGAAACTAGCAGGAATCAGATCATATGTAAGCAGTGGCTGGGAAGGGAAAGGTGAAAAGCAGTTACTCATTAAGGAGTAACTGTGTGAATGCCTTCTTTGGGGGCCATAAGGAATTTTGGGCAGTGATACTTCAAACTGATCGTGCATTGCTTGTCACGCTGGCAGCCGCATATAACCTTTGAGCAAAGTCCAAGAACAGGGTTTTGGTAGGAACCCTCAGCTATCCAGTCCAGGCAGTGTGGGACGAAGGTTGTTACTGTTTCCCAGGGACTTTATCCAGGAGAGTGGAGCCCTCATACGGCCGTTAGCTATCCGGAAAGTGTTGATGACCAGTGTGCAGAGCTGATCTTTGAATCTGAGGTGACTAAAATTTGAGTGTAGAATATAAGGAAAAACAACCATGTAGTCAGAGTTGGCAGCTCAGTTCGAGCATTATTATTATTCCCGCCCCGGGCTGGGAAAGCTTACTCCCCTAGATGGGGGAAGTTTCAGTGTGAGGCCAGAAGAAAAAATACTTGGGGGGGGAAAAAAAGCCCAAGTATTTTTTTTTATTTTAATCTTTCACTGAAGTATCTGGTCAAGGATGGGTTATTGAATTAGAATTATCAAATTTAGTACTTCATGGGGAGAGGCAAATTTTCATTTTAAAATCAATGTTATAGCATCAGACATTCATTAGAATGATGTAATTATTGTAGTTTTATGAATCTACATAATGTAGCTTTTCATTTGGAGAAATTGTTTTGTGTTTTAAAAGTAAGTTCACCTTCTGTCTCTTATGATATCCTTATTATGAAAAGTAGCTTGGATACCACACAAACTTGATAAAAGGCTTGCAGATCTGAATTTTTCCTTTTCCCCTTACCCTAAGGGGTAAGACTTACTAGAAAAATTGTTGCATTTGTTTTCCAGTGGTTTTCACTTGTGTTTTTTAGCAAGACAGAAATCTGTAATTCTGTCTTCATTTTTAACTAGTATTAAAGTTGAGATATTTTAAATGGATTGCATTGCATTACAGTACATACACTTGCAGTGTAAGGTATTTGTTGCCTGATGACTACAGGATTAAAGGTTATAGGGTGCTCTGGCTTCTGTATTGCACACTTAAAACAATAATAGACTAGGTTAGAGCTCAGCTTCTAGAAATAGCCCTCAAAAGTGCAGAAGGCTTGGAACCTGTTCCTGCTTGAAGTGTGGTTTTTTTAATGTGATGAAAGAAGAGCTATAATAGGATAATAAAAACTCAGCAGTAATTTCATCTCTTGCTGCCCTGTACTAGGCCTTCAAAGAGTTGTCCAGTCACTAAGGATGTGGAGTGTCTCGTCCGTGTTGGCAAGCTTCTGAGGAAACATTCATCAAATATAAAGAAAGGGCTTTGGCACTTCTTCACTAAAAATAATCTTGTATTTGACCAGTAAAAATACAGTTATTCCAGAAAAAGATTATGGCTGAGCAGTGTGATTTATTGCATCTTAATATATTACTGAATGCTATACTGATAAGTATCATTAGCTGCTTGACTCTTGGCAAATTCAATGTTCTTTTTAAAAAGGTTTTATATTGTCACTATGACTGAAGGAGCCCTAAGCACAGAAGATCTCATGTGCATATATAGGATTTAAATTTTATCATAAAAGTGATTTACTCTGCAATTTTTGTATCTAATAAATTGCATTCTCCTTTTGTATGACAACACACAAAACACACTACTTTTTGTGGTCTTGGGCATCCACGGTGAAGCCTTTTTAAACCTCTTCCTTGACTTTTTGTTGTATGTCATTGCTTTTAGAGTTTACCCTTGCAGGAGTAGGGCAGAACAAAGCCTCTTGGGGTTTTACAGAATACTCACTATTAAAAGGGCTATGCATGCTTATATGTACATGTTTAAAAAACAAACAAACAAAAACCTAATGATTAAAGGCATCAGCTTTGTCAAAAAAAAATAAAATAGTGCTAAGGTCATAAGTGTGACTCTGCCCTATAGTGCAGCTGAGTGTGGTGATGCAGCAGTCTCTGGCTGTGTGGAAATGATTTGAGGAGGCTGGTAACTGATACAGAAAATTAGCCTTGGGATTGTTTTGTCTTTGTCATTTGGGATTTCATTCAATAGTTTGTTTTAATATATCTGTTTACAATATATTTTTTAAACCTGCAACTAAAAATCAGTTAGTCATTTCTGGAATCATTCCACATGGCTTTGTCAGCATAAGTGATTTTTGTGGAAGTTTGAGCTCAATATTGTAAGGTGCTGAATGTCTGCTGTGAAACTTGAAGCGTGCACAAATTGTCAGCAGTGGGTCTTTGCAGGACCTGCTCTGAAGGCTTGACCTTAACCTGGAACACTTCTGGAAATCTGACTTTCAGAAACATGCTTGTAGCAAAAAGTCCAATGGGAGAAACTTATTGGAGAGACTGAGACGGAAATAAAGCAGCAACACATTGTAACTTTAAAAGTAGTATAGTCTAACTAGTATCACTGTGTTTAAGTCTGCACTGTGTAATAAAATTTTGGCTTCAGCTAAGTGTTGTAGATATAGGATTGTTTTGGTTGTTTGGGTTTTTTTTGTTGTTTTTTTTTTTTTTTTAAGGGATCTTAAATTAAAGGGTTTTGGTCTGTTTATTATGTGGGTATCAGTTTAAGCCAAATGTGATGGTCTTGTATTTTTTGTAAAGGCATAACTCTGAAGCTGGTAACTTAACTACTGTTAGGAATAATAGTGTTCACATTCACTGTCATCAAGCAGCAGAAAACTGATTTTGACTTTTAGGGCAGATGAATTTGTGTTCTGAAGCTTTAGTTGTTTTTTCTAATGATAATGTGATTGGACACTAATTATCCTTTGGAATGAAGAGCTTGAGCTCATACTGCTCCTAAACTATCCTCAGCCAAAGAACAAACGGTTTATCTCATCTAGAGATTTTTTTGGCCTTTTTTCTCCATACTCCCTGAGAAGGAGCCATGCAGTTGGAAATTACAATAATGAACAGAATATACAGGTTTTGGTTAGAATGCAAAGGTAAACTACAAATGAAATATTTGTGCCATGTAAGAAATCCAATCCTGACTTAAAAGTCAGAGCTTTTATCTACCAAGTTGTAATGTTAGGAGTCTTTTTGTTTTGAATATATTGAGTGAACTTTAGAACTGAATTTGGATTTAGTGCAAGAGCTGTATGATTCCTTTCTCCTGATCAGCAGTTAGTTTTGTGTAACTAATACCCTTGAAATACTGAGTGTGCTGCTTCTCATAAAAAATATCCTTGGGAATCCCTCTAGCATAGAATTGTAGAATGGTTTAGGTTGGAAAGATCATCTAGTTCCAACCTCCCTGCCATGGGCAGGGACGTCTTCCATTAGACCAGGTTGCTCAAAGCCCCATCCAACCTGGCCTTGCTGATAAATTACTGGCAGTAAGTTCTCCATTCAGTTTTGTGCTAGAGCAGAGAGGGATGTCTCTTGGTCTGGGCAGGAGGCCTGAAATTCCAGAGCTCTCACCTTGGCTACTCACTCTGCCGGCTGCCTCCGGCAAAATTACTTACCCTTTTTGGTTTTTTTTTTTTTAGCTTCAGTTGCTGCACCTGTGAAACGGAGACAATGCTGCCTCACAGGAATGTTTTGCAAATTATGTAGGTGGAGTTGAGCACCTTCAAAGTGAAAAATCTCAAAAAAAAAAAAAAAAAGATCTTTGAAGGTATTTCAGTGTGTAGTGCTCTGAAATGGATGACTCAGCCTAGTGCCTTGCTGCCATCAAGAGGCACATCAAGAGATCCTTATCTGGCAACATGGTCTTGCCCCTTGTCCAGCACTAACTAGCACCAACTGGTGTTTCTGTTAGTCTGGTCGGCTGGCACTAAATGAATGCCAGCCTCTCGTTCAGTGATGGTAAGCTATCAAATGGCCTGTTCTGCTGCATCTGTAGAGGCAGTTAATCTATCAAATATTTTCATAGCGATGGGCTTTATTTAGGCAGCTCAAGTGCCCTTTTTTGGTAGGTGTAGCATTCTTCTATTAAGAGGAGAATGTTTTTTTTATTTTCAAACAAATGAAAATTGGTTTACATAGAAGGATGTCCCAGCTTACAGCTGTATGTGAATTTGCTATGCCCTTCAGCTCTCTCTCCAAGTAAGCAATAAGATTACCCATTTTTTATGTCTGTTGATTGCTTTGCCAGCATGATTTTTGTGATGATTTAACTCAGTTTTGTTACAATGTAAAGTACCTAGAATGAAGGTAAGTTTAAATTAAAAAAAAAAAGATAAGTGTTGGTTTGAGTGTCTAACTGCCCCATCACTTAAAGGAAGTCTAATTGCTTTGAAAAATTATGAAAGGTACTGATTTAAAAAAAAAAAAATTAACAGTACTGGTTTTAGGGTTTTTTTTGTCCACTAAAGTATTTCTAGTTACAGTATTGTCTGTTTTTACTAGAACAAGTTGAAATCATCACAGAAGGATAAAGTGCGTCAGTTTATGGTCTTCACACAATCTAGTGAAAAGACAGCAGTGAGTTGTCTGTCTCAAAATGACTGGAAGTTAGATGTTGCAACAGACAACTTTTTCCAAAATCCTGAACTTTATATACGAGAGAGTGTTAAAGGATCGTTGGACAGAAAGAAGTTAGAACAGCTATATAACAGATACAAAGGTGAGTACCCTGGATTTAAGGTTTGTTTCTTAGTTGTATTTATGTATTCTTAATTACAATGTATCATTGCAGCTGTGCTCTTGTGCTTGGAAATATTAACTGACTCTTTCAGCTTTGTTTTTCTATTACTAATAATACAAGTTAGAAGGAGAATATATGTAGGCTTGTGCTTCACAAGGATTACACGCGGTTGCTTCAAGTGCTCTAAATATATGTGCATTTATACAAATTAGTGTCTGGAACTGGAATTGTGTGTACAGTAAGTAACTGTAATGGTTAACGTGGATTTTACGTGATTCTTCTGGGGAAAGCACATCACTCAGGACTCACTCCTGACAAAGTAAAGGTTGGTTGCATACCAAGGATGGGTTCTACCTTTATTTTTGTTCACCTTGTGCTTATTGTCAGATAGTTACAGAGCAGAAAAGAAAAATAAATCTCTTTTAGCTGTTTTATAGCCAGTGTTCAACTGATGATATCCTACCACAAATAATAAAGTGGATTCAGTACAGTAGAACAAATTCTATGTTTTAGCACTACAACAAAATCCAAGTGCTACATATCCTGTCAGTTTTCATACATGTGCATAATCCAAATACCATTTTCCTGAAGTCTTTGTTGGCTTACGTTAGTAGATCTTTTGTTAGTGCACTTGAAATGTGAGCATCTCACTTCCAGACCAGATGTTGATTCCTTCGTGGAAAGAGGAGTGTGCCTGGCTGACTTGGAATCGGTAATGGGGCAACGTAACTTTCTTCTTGGAGGTTACAATGTCCAATCTCATGCATGCTGGTGATGCCAGAAAATGCATAAAACTAATGTTGACTTAGTAGTTTATGGGCAGATTTGATCGTTGTATTGGTACAGCTTGCAAATGGACACTGCATAATTGTTTGTAATGGTACACAGATCGGCAGTCTTACCAAAGGTGCCAATAATTAAGTGTGCTGGTGGGAAAGGACCACTGTTCTCTGTATGGAATGAGTCAGAATATCATGCATATTATTAGGCAGAAAACAAATGTTTGTGGTGCTTTTGTGTCTCAATGAAAATAACATAAGCTTCATTGTATGGGAGGCTTTATTGTAGTAACTGCCTCAATTGTTAAAGCTTAACCATTGAAAATAGTAATGTAACTTTGTTTTTAAAATATTCACTTATATAAGCCTTATAAGGGCAGATCCCCAAAATGGCTTCTTGAAAATGTTTGCTTATCTTAAATACACTTGTGGAATAAATCAGTTTTTTCAAAAATCTATTTTTCTTGATACTTACTTTTATATCCCAAAGATCCTCAAGATGAAAATAAAATTGGTATAGATGGTATACAGCAGTTTTGTGATGATCTAGCTCTTGACCCAGCCAGCATTACTGTACTCATCATTGCATGGAAATTCCGAGCTGCAACGCAGTGTGAATTTTCAAAGCTGGAATTCATGGATGGAATGACTGAGCTAGGGTAAGTGTGCAGTAAGTATTAGATACTGACAGTGTAATCCAGTGTCAGAAACTGGAATGTAAGGTGAAACAGCCCTGTTTTGGGGAATTCACAATCACAATGTCCTTTCAGGCTTCAGAGACTTTTCAGAGTCTAGCATCAGTTGTCTGCCTCTGTAAAAATACATCTGCTGTCTGTGCTAGATGATTAGTGACCAAAAAAAGGGAGGCAATTTTGAGTGCTACTTGCCTTGGTTGTGTGAGTATTTCAGTTAGTTGCCATAGAGTTACTCAAGTAGGTAAAGCAAGGGTGTCGGTCTGCAATCTAGCATACTTGGGTTTTCTCTGCCTTACGAGAATGTAGGAGTCTTTACCACTTTTTTCTAAATATCTTTTGGATTATAGAATCTGATGTTATCAGCTAGTATGTGCAAATGGCAATGTGAAGAAATAACAACAAAGAAATGAAATTGTTGTATAGGTGCAGACTAATTAAAGGCTTCCTGAACTTTGTTTTGATAATTGTATTGTATTCCACAAAAAATTTATAAATTTTTATTCAATTTATAACTCGTATTTTATGGCAAAATGAATAATACACAAATAAACATACTTTTTAAAATGCAGATGTGACAGCATAGAAAAACTGAAGGCCCAGATTCCTAAAATGGAACAAGAATTAAAAGAGCCAGGAAGATTTAAGGATTTTTATCAATTTACTTTCAACTTTGCAAAGAACCCGGGACAGAAGGGTTTAGGTATGTATTCTTAATCATAAACATTTGTTCGTAATTATGGGAAATGACTGATTAAAGCAGTAAGTGAAAGTATTACTGTGATCCAATGAGTCTGAAAGATAACAACCTCTGGGATAAAATACATCTCTCTATTGTGAAAGGTAGATGCCAATTTAAGGTGTTCAAACTGATAGAAATATCTGCATCATTAATGTAGACTACAAAATTTTATGAGAAGGTTTATTCTTTCACTAAGAGTGTGTGCAGTTCTCAGTAAGCACAATGGATTATGGTCTTATGTTAAAGGCATAATTATACCACTTAGAATTTACAGCATTGAACAGGTTAATTGCATTTTCACTTTTAGTATAAATTTAAGCTGTAAAACTGATTTCCATATAAGTACACTTGTACAGTCTCTTGTAACACAAAAAATGCTTGCAAATGTCTTGGCAAAATAGAATTGGAATAGTACAAATAGATCTCTATATCCAGGGCTCCCATGCCTGTTGTTGTTGTGCCATTGGTAATAGGTGCTTATCTACAGCCTTTCCTGCCCCCCCTGAATGTTGGGGGTTTTTTTCATTATTTCACAGCTCTTCTGCTGATTGTGCTTTTGATTAGTGTAACAGGTGAAGTGGAAGAATCACTTATTAAAAATAATAGCACACCACCACAGTCCTGTTGGAACTAAATGAACAAACTGTAGATTTGTCTAGTCAAAATGGCAAAAATGAGGAACAAAGATTTCTTTCAAGCAGTAATGTTAACCAACCAGAATGCATATTCATTTATATACAGTGTAGTTGAGATATGACACCTAACTAGTATTTCATGACTCTGTTAACTTCTTAAGTTAACTGTTCTACTTTTAAGAAGAAATAAAATACTGAAAGGCGAGTAGGTTCTTCCTTGGCAGCTTGTGAATTTATTTTTCTCAGTAATGAAAATGCCTTAAACTGACTGCCACTGACCAGCTTTGCATTCACACGCTGTGAAAAGATGAGGATTCTGTTTTGGTTTTATTGTCTTGTATATGTGGACTAACTTTTGGCTTAAATTGAATATTGGAAAATAACTAACTAAGCAAAAGTTCCATGTCTTAGTTTTGACTCTGTGTCATTCTTTAACATCTTTCTGTATGCTGTTTTTTGTTTCAAATTGGATTGTGAGTTTCGTTGTCTTTGAAGAAGCTAAAAGAGCACTGCTGAACTGTTTGAAAATACTTATGCGTGCATATAGTCAGATCTGAATCCTGCAAATAAATGAATGGACTGATTCTTATTTCTTGTAGAAATAAGCTCTAACAGTGACAAAGACAAGTATAGTTTTCTCAGATCCATATAGCATATACATAGTATGGGGGGGGGGGGTTTGTTTTTTTTTTTTTTAAGTCTGGGTCTGGAAATGATGTAAGAACTGAGCTTAAAATCTGGATGCTTACCAGCCTTTTTCATGCCAATAAATACACAGTTCTAGGCATGAATTTACTATAGGGCAGAATAATTCTAGAAACCCTGAAGCAAAAGAATATTGGGAGAAGTACAGTGCTGAAAAGCAAATGCTCTAGTTATGCAATTAATTTTGGAGTGTCTAAATAACTGCTTGTAGGAACTTACAGATTGGTTTTAATGTATATTGGTCTCTAATCTTCCAAACGTTGTGCAGTAGTTGAGGCGCAGTTCTGGAAATGTATTTCCTTTGCATAATTCCTTACTACTGTGTAAGGACTGTGGATGTCTTTTCTTGTGATATTTGCATACCATTTGAGAATACCTTGTAGCTGGTGTTTGTCTCAAACATTGTTTGCTTCTCTTGCATCCCTCTGGATAAAACTCAAAATGGAGCATATATGTTGAGACTTTCGTATTTGATCCACGAGGACTTCCTGAACATTCTTTTACTTTCTCATTAAAACCTGAAATTATTCTTTACTTTCCAATTTTGTGATTTCATAAAATTTCTTTTAAAGCATGTAGTTTGTCCTAGGGCATTATGTCTTCGTGCTTTACATATTTGGACTCACATAGTGAGTTTGAGGTTGCAGCATCCTGAGATTTGTTTTTTTAAAGGCCTTTGCTTACCCGCAAGAATAATCTCAAAATTGTATAAGCCTGTCGAAATGCACAGTTTGTTTACAGTGTTTGGTTATAAACCACTGTAAATATGCAGTGATTTCATGACATTGCTTTTTTTTTTTGTATGCGTGCTATTAATTCATCACAAGTAAATAAAACTTAAGTTTTCTAATTTGTTTCCTTGAGGAACTATCAGCTTAATCTAAAGTTTGTATCTATTAATTTTTAGAAAGACAGTAGTTGTAGTTGAAAGCTGAAGTGCCTGTTTTTCTATTTGAATCTTCTGTTAGAGATACGTAGCCTTTATACTCATTTTAATAAGTTGTCATTTTCACATATAGCTTATTTACTGAGGAGTAGTGACTTCTGTTTAATTTGTCTCTGCTTCTCGAAACTCAAACTTACACTTTTGTCTGAAATCACAGCCCTTTGCAGCTGCTGGAAAATTCTCCGCATATTTTATTCTTTACTTTGGTCAGGAAGCATTATAGTGTGCATATGCTTTTCGAGAAGAACTTTTAATATCAAAGATACTAAGCAACTCAGAAATTTACTGACCCTCCCCCACCCCTCATCACCATCTATTTTCCCTCCAGCAATGCAGAGTTCATGCTTTCTTTTGTTTGATATTGATGTCACCTCCAAGATCCACCTCCCTGTTTTTTTAAGTAGTTTGGGCATCTGGGTGAAGAGAGTGGTTTTCTTGGGTTGCCAGGTTTTGTTGGGTTTTTTGTTTGTTTTTTTTGTTTGTTTGTTTTGGTTTTTTTCCCTGAGGTGCCACTGATCATGTGCCTCTTCTCTCTGCTCTCACAAAAGGATTGTTTATGGAAGAAGTTTGCTAGGCTGCAAAATATATAAGAGCTTTTGTTAAAACAGAGGTCACTTAACTAGGTAGCCTTTTGGGGTTACTGTATATACCTGGTGATGGATACTGAATTCAGTAAGATCACAATTAGTAGCATTTTGTTATACAGTACAGAGGTCCTTGTTAATTCCTGGTAATGGAGACTATGCTAGGTAGAGACTTAGAACTCAGATACATAACTTTCTTTTATCAGCTAACACGTTACTGTATGCCACTAATAAACAGTAAATGCATGTCAGTTTAGCCTTTGGCAAATACCAGGGAGGAGAGTTGGGGTTTTTTGGTTTTTTGTTTTTTTTTTTTTTTTTTTTTTTTCTCCTTACATGCTAGACTAACCAGTCTCTTTCTAACAGCTACACTGTAATAGCACCCACTGCTGACAGCAGCACACAGTTGCCTGACAGGCAGTAGGTTGTTCTTGTTCCTGAACTGTGTCAGTTCAGGCTTCTCAGTTGTCCTGAGACACAGATTCAAAACAAGCAAGAACTTAACAGGAGTCTTTGAAAAAAAAAAACAACAAAAAAACAACAGCAACCCCCACCCCCATCCTAAACCAACCAAAAAAACCCCCAAAATCCCAACCCAACCAAAAAAAGACCAACAACTAACAAACAACTCTCAACCGTCTGCTTGTACTGTACTGAAAGACTTTTTTCAAAAGGAATCCCGATTGCAGAAATGAACACTTGACAAAAGCCATGTTACAAAGCCAGCACCTCTAACAAGGTTGCTCTAAAAATGAAATAATAAAAAGCTTGTTTTATGTAAATTTTATTTTATATATGAAAAAAAATTACAGCTCATCCTACAAAATGCTACAGATTTTCTTTTCAAGTCAATAGCATTTCTAAGAAAAATATTTCACTGAATTTTAACTAAAGTATTGTTAGTTAGCAAAAGACATATGAAACATCCTTGTGCGTTTTGGATATTTTAGCTATTAATATGGGCAATTTTCAGTTCTTCTGTAGTCAAGTGATAGTATCAAAATCTGTAAAATAATTGTGTAACATTTTATTTATGGTTGCCTTTTTGTAAAGGATCCACAAGTATATTTGCATTAGATTAATCTTTTCACCTTTATGAATATATGGTTCATCTTAGTGTTAGATACCTGTGGAGATTATATATTTGAAATGCATATCTCTAAAAGTAATATATTTTAATATTACAGATTTAGAAATGGCCATTGCCTACTGGAATTTAGTACTTAATGGAAGATTTAAATTTCTAGACTTGTGGAACAAATTTTTGTTGGTAAGTTTAAATCTTTACATAAACTAGACTGCAGTATTTTCAAAACTTGGAAGATAAATATGTTTAAATTAATGAGTAGATGAAATAGACTATTTTCACCCAGATCCCAGATACTGCACTTCATAATGTGTGTAAGAGAAGTATGTTTTGGGGATATGGATGTGTCTAAGACAGTAAAAATGAATGTGTATAAGGGGTTTTTTTAATTTACTTTTTTTTAAACATAAGTTTTCCACCCCTCCAAACAGGAACATCATAAAAGATCAATTCCTAAGGATACCTGGAACCTTCTTCTAGACTTTAGTACAATGATAGCAGATGATATGTCTAACTATGATGAGGAAGGTAAACATTTCCATTTCCTTTCATTAACTTCTAACTGTGATGCTACATTTATTACTGTGTATCTGCTTTGGCACAGCTGTCTAATAACAGCATAATTAAAATATCACTGGTGGTCTAAAGTTCAGTTAGAGCTACTTTAATGCATGTTGTTATCATCTGTTACTGCAGGCTTAAAAAAGAAATGCTCTAACTTTCTTAACTCCGTTTTCTTTTTTTCTTCCCTCTGAGCTCAAATACTAATTCTCTCTTATTGAGACAAACCCTGATATTTGTCCATTTAAAACCCACAGATTCTCCGTCAGCGCAGTTCTTGGCATCTTCAACTAAGTAACTGATTCATGGCCTGTGCATTTCTTCATAGGGTCCTCTGGTTATTGCATTTCTTAGCTGAGAATATTTTTTAAGTTTGGTTGCTTCAGTTTATGTGAAGATTGGACGTGTAGTAATATGAAAGTGAAGCCGGCAGCATACAGGGATTGCTAAACATAAGTTATATCCTACCAAATGTGTTTCTTGTAAGCTTTTGTATTGATCTTTCCTCTTCCAGTCCATCTGTAGCCAAGAACAGCTAATTACCTTCAGTCATTGGTGGCAGATCAGTTCAGTGAGTGGAGGAAACTGTAAACTTCTGATACTTCCAGAGCAGAGGGGAGCAAACTTCTACACCTTTATTTAATAGTTATGGACAGTTCTCATTCTCTTATCATTGAGCAAATGGGCTGCTGCCCACAATAAACCAATGTAGTTTAGAGAGATTAAAGGCAGAAAACATGTTTTAATGATTTTGAATAAAAATATTTTAATGGGGGGGGGAACCAGCCCACAATTATTTTTAACCTTCACATGATCATTATGCACATGACTGGGGACCTCTTTGGATATGGGTGCCCATAATATATAAAATATTGATATGCATATTAATTACCTCTTGACAAGGACTATGGAAGAGTATAGTATAATACCAGCCTCCTAGGGTGTTACACTATATTGCTGGCTATCGGAGTGCATTTTGCTGTTTTCAGGTGTGGCTAAGTATGCTGATTCTAACAGATGAGCATTGCATTCATGCAAAATCAAATTGTGAGCAGTAAATGCTGTAGTATGTTAAGATATGCTGCTGCTTAACAGTATAGACTGCTTCATCCAACGTTCAACGTTTCTAAGCAGCTGTTGCCATCCTCGAGATCAAGTTCTGGCACCAAAACCAGGACAGTTTTAAGCTAGAATTTTTGTCAGCTTTTTTTTCTTTCTTCTTTTTTTGATCAGGAAGATGAAGTCAGTATGACCCTTGAAAGGGATGTGTATTAACTGGGTTTAAAGGAAGTAGAAATCTTTAACCAGCTCTTAGATTTCGAGCAAGAAAATAAAACCACCATTTTTTGCTTGAAACTATGCCTAGTTAAGACTGGAAAGTAAACAACTTGTTTAGATCTGAAGCTTTTAAAAGAATGCCTTGTTGAACTGAGTTCTTATGTTCTGGTCTTTTTTTTCTTTTAGGAGCATGGCCAGTTCTTATTGATGACTTTGTGGAATTTGCACGCCCTCAAATTGCTGGGACAAAAAGTACGACAGTGTAGCACTAAAGGACCCTTCTAGAGTGTACATAGTCTGTACAAATACCTGAAATGGAAAATTGCACAGTCAATTTCTGCTGGCTGGACTGAACTGAAGATCAATCCTCACAATATGGTTGAGGGTTGAGACAAACCTTTAAGGATACATCTTGGACCATATCATATTTCATTCTTCTACTGGTGGTTTGGGCTTTTCTTCTAGTCTGGACCACTCCTGCCCGTTAAAATTCCAACATTGTGGATTTCATCATGGATTTTTTTTTTCTTTTTTTTTTTGGTGGACCACCCTAGTTTCATCTCCCATAAGTCCTAGAAGCTTTATAATTATTTTGAGGTTTCAGGTTTCACATAAAGCACAATGCTGGTCATCATCAGACAACTGTTGTATGGCATCTGAATTATACAGCTCAACATCAAAACAATTTTTAAAAGAATCCTTAAATATACACTTGGGGCTAGTTGCAAAGACTGTATTGATAGCACTTCCTGTAAGAGTGATATATTTAAGTGTACTGGGTCCGATTTTTTTTTTTTCCTTTTCTTTTTTGGAAAAGTACAGGTATCGTCTAAGTGAGTTTGAGTATATGGTAAAAACAATTGCAGAAATAACCAAGAAAACCCAAGGTTGTTGATGCTGGGGTATCTAGGTGCCTATCTGAATGGTTTGATTGTACATCAACTGACTGAGAACAGTTGAAGTACGACACAACTACTGTGCACTTACAGCACCCGTCTTTAATGTTATAGTCAGCCTTCAGTGAGCGTCATTGAGATAAGCTGTGTGCGTCATGATAGAATCTAATATTCTCTAGGTTATTATCGAAGAAATCAGATTTCATTACAGTTTTGAAATGCTTATCTGTCTGTCAAAGAAAGGTTTTTCATTTCTGTGGAAATCTAAAACTTGAATATACTGAATTTGTGTCTTAAATGTTTGCTACACAATGCAGTATTTTAAATCAAGACATGTAATTTTTATGGTTGAGGTATGATGAAACAAATGGCCCTGTTGTACAAGAAGCTGGTGAGTTTGATGTGAATCTAGGTTTTGAAACCATTATCCTGAGAAGTTAAATCTTTGTAACATAGAGGTACTGCCATTATGGATGACACCCATTTTTTAATTATTTTGTTGAGTTTTCCTTAAATTGACATATCACTGTGGTTGCCAAATACAGAAATTAAGAGTAAAGCTTTCCCAAACAAGCACAGATCAGATGATGGAAAATACTACACTGGCTTTGTTTGCTTAAATTATTTTGTTGCTTATCACTACTTCTTACTGTGTTACTGCATTTAACTACATCAAGTTCATTTTGTCCAAAACAGGTTTTATCAGATGCAATTCTTCCTTATTTTTAATATTACAAAAGCTCTTGAGGTGCTTTTGTGCTAAACATGGTCTTTTACTCCTCACTTGGTTACTTGTGAAGACATTTGATAACTACTACTCTGTAAAATAAGCTGGAAAATACCAAGCTCCAGGAGAACAGAAAGGCTATAGTTAGAAGTAAGGATAGAGGTTTAAGTCCATGCTCTAAGTAGTCCCATGATAAGGCCAGAATTATTTTTGAAATGAGTAATTGGTACTTGCACTAAACAGCAGAACACTTTTATGCAGGTGCTAAAAGTATTTTAGGAAAAAAATTGACTATTAAACTGCTAAAAATTTTTTATTTATACTCTTTGAAGTTGACCATAAGGCTAGCTCCCCTCATAGCAGTGCCCTTTTAAGAAAATCCAGTTGTGCGTTTACTTCAAGAATACAGTTCCAGAAAAACATTGCAAACTTTTTCCAGCTACTGGAATTGGCTATGCCAAAAAACGCGTGTTTTGCTGCTTTCAGTATTTCCTTTCTCAATTTTGTGTAAATATAAATGGGGACTTGAAATTACGGGGGTGGGGGGTGGAAAAAAGCTCTACAAGGTATCTGTGCGTGCTGTTTTCTGTCTTGAGGGTTTTGGTACAGTTTCAGATTGATTAGTTCAAGTATGCTGTGTTTGGAGAGGAGAACTGACTTGCTTTTTATCCCAATACAGACTTGTCCCTCAAAAAAGTCTTGAGATTGGGTAGTGGCGTAATGCCGTGGTGTTTTAAAGAATATTCCTTTTGAATGCAAGATCTTTTCAACAAAATAGTGTTGTCATCAGTTTGGTACTACACACTTATAATTACTGTGTAATTATAAAGAAATACATAAAACTTTGACTAATTATGTTGCAGAAAAGGGTTATTTGTGCTATGATGGCATCTTAAAAGTTTTTCAAAGTGAGTGACTGAAGTTGAAAGAAACATTGATTTAACAGGGTGTTGTTCTAAGGACAAAATGCCTGATTACAGGGAATATTTTGTATTGAAACGTGCTCAGATGTGGCCATGTGTTTTTTCCTTTATATATTTGTGTGGTTTTTCTTTTTTTTAAGAATGCAGACAGTGGATTGCTTTAATTCGTAAGTGCTTATGTCTTCAATTTGATGATCTCCCCTTAAATGGATCAATTTAATTTTGCCAAATGTCAAGAAAAAAAAAGGCAAACATCAAGTTTGTAACCTGTTTTTATACATTAAATATGTACAAAATTAGAAGTGCCCTGATATAAAACACTTAATCTCGAGATTATATTTAGTAAAAAACCATCATTTACATATCTCTGTAAGTTCAAATGTAACTTCTTACAATCCCTCTCATTACCAACAGAGGCAATAAAGCTCCAGTGAAATTGCCATGACTAAGTCTTCTCATGCATTGTTTCAGTGTATTATTTGCAAGACTTACTTACTTATTTCTAGAATGTGCTTTTAAGCAGGGGGAAAAAAGATGTATGGAATACTTGTCTTCTGCATAAAATACACTTAAAAGTGGTAAGTCTTTTTGGGGGTGTGGGGGGAATTTAAGAACTGCTGCAACACCTTGCCTACTGCTTGTTCTAAATGTTTACAAGTACAAAATGGAGCTGATCTTTTCCAGCTATGCTGCATTGACATTACTTAGCATGTGAAGGAAGACACCACACACAGTGCATTTGTTTAAATATGGCTGAAGACTACAGTACCTAAGTGACTTTTTTTATTGATCAGTCTGTTAATAAAAGTAACTTATGACTTGCTTCAAAACTGTTTTACAATGAAATCCATACTGAGAAATCCTTATTTAAGAAAGATATAATTTTTTAAGAGTGCATTTAATAAACTTTTGTCATTCATGCTTTATTTAAGTAATGTTGCCAGAAGTCTCTGTAGATTTTATTTGAGTATGGTACACTGATGATGTTTGGTTTTTAAACCTATGGTGCCATTCAATCCTCTGAACTCTCAAAGAGTAGACCACACCATTAAACATGTGATGAAATTATAATCTTGTCTATCAATCAGAAATAGGCCTTAGCCTTGTAATACTTAGCTGACTTGTTTTAGTACCAGCACATAGAAGGATCTGCATAAGTAAACACTAAAACTTTTGCTCCCGACAGTTTAGACAGACACTTGTAACTCAAACCTAAGTCTGAACATTTAAACTGGTACAAAAACCAGCACCCTGCTTCTGAAGTTCTTCTGCTAACTTCTCTTCAAGTTCTCTATTTAACAAAAGCTGCCTAACTGAAATTTTAATGTTTTACATGAAATTACAACTGTTTGTTTCCTTGATGAACTCAATTTTGTGTCTTCAGAGTATAAAATTTCAAGCCCTCCTCCCTTGAAGAGTTCAAAGGACAACTGGCAGGAGTCAAAACATAACCCTGTAAATCAAATTAGGAGAGATGATGGAGCCTGTGGCCAGGCAGCCGAGTCAACACCCGGTTACATTTATTTGCTGTTGAAGAAATGGGAACAAAGGCCGTGCTGGAGTTCATTGCTAAGCAAACCTCGTGGTAGGCTCCATGGTGAGCTGGAGCTACTGGGCCCACTGCCTGACTGAGCTCAGCTGCTGGAGACCCCCCCCTTATATGTGTGTGTGTATATATGTGTTGTTTGTGTTGTTTTTTTCTTTCCCTTACTGATGGACTTCTCTCCAGCCAGAGAAGGCAGCAAGGTGAGGCCTTAGGTGCTCTCCACACTTAGGTCAGTGCTTTTGAGCATCTATGATCTGTGGAGGTGGCCATGCACATGTGGATATAGACACTGTATGGGTGTGCCTACTAGGAATAGGAACAGATCTTCAACCTTGCTACTGAATGATCCGGGGCACTGGGAACAGCAAGCCTTGCTTTACTCTGGCATATCTTCCTCTAACACTTAAATAATTAAAACAATGACTCAGCTATAAGTTAAATTTTTATTTAATAAATATAATTTTCATAAACCATTTTTAAAACAACTTCTACTGACCAAGCTGTACAATGAGCAAGCACACAGACTCGCTGTCAGAGAATCAAAAATAACGAGGCAGCCACAGTGTCAGAGGTCCAAAATTCTTTGTACTAATTATTGCTACAGTTTCCAGTTGTCAATGCCCCTTATTTGCCTAAAATTAAGGATCAACATTTTTAAAAAGGTACATCTTGCAGAGACTATATCATTCAAGCTTTTTTCTTCAAAAAAGAAGCAGCACTTGATCACACATCAGTGAAAAAAGCAGAATCTAGATGATTTGTTATTTTTGTGTGCATAGGACCTGAAATACCTCATGGGAACATAACTAGGAATTGTAAAAATATATTCTTTGCTGCAGTAATGATATCTTTCTTACATCTGAAAGTGAGTTTTGTTTTTAACCATTTTCCCCTTTCTAAACTATATGCCCCATGGATTATCTTTTATCCCATTTCCAAAATGTAAAAAGGTTAAGAACCTGCTGGTGTATGAAATAATTTCCTTTAAAACTGCCAAAGAAAAATTAATATACACCACAGGCCATTTAGGTGCACTTCAGGGTTTCTTTCAGACAAGTCAAGTCACACTCTGTGTCACAAACAGCAGTATATTTCACTTCTTTCCACTTCATGTTACTTACTTACATAGAGGGCTTTAGCCCATAGCCCCTCAGGTTTTATTCACGTCTATGCATTTATACAAACTGGAAACAACAAAAAATCGTACCTACAGCGATGACAATTGTATGTACTTATTGTAATACAACATCATAGCATGGCAACAGCTAGAGCAAGGCGAATACTTCAAAGTGATGAGAACATTCCTTTTAACGAAAGCCACAGAAGCTTGGGCAACACACAAGGTCTCTCTACCGAGTTATTTCTGATGCCTCTACGAGCAGTATTTAGTTGAAGGAAAAAAATCTATGGAAAGCAGAAGCCTTGCAAATACCGATGCGAATGTGCTGCTAAGACGATTGACAGCAAGAGTTGATACAGCCATGAGCATCCAATCTTTCCTCCTCCTGTTATAAACTGAGTCATTCCAATAGAGAGCAGAAACCAGACAAATCATGCCACTGGAAGCAAACGACAGAAGCAAAGAACATACATACAAAACAACCAACAATAAAAACATTCGCAGAAAAAACCCAGATCTGCAAAGAAGAAAGTCTAACTGGGAAACAATTTAGGAACAGAAATAAGGCTAAAATTAGTCCATAATGAACAGTTGGTTCGCCCAGCTCTAGGAATAACTAACTCCTTTAAAACAATGATGTTTGTGTAACAAGGCAGTGGCGATGGTGCGAGAGTTACTAGGTATTCTACACCAAGAAAACAAGAATCTCAAAATAAATGGTTCAGAAAAGGTTCATTATGATTGAGCACTTTTGAACACTGAATTTCACCAAAATCACTAATATTTAGCAGTACAGAAGTATCAGATAAAACTATTAAAAATAATGTAGACTACAGCTTTGAGACATTTCTAACACTAGAAAATGAAAATTTTTTTCCAATATAGAAGTTATACTGTCATAAAAAACATGTGTTTGAAAGTATTACCAAAGGTTTCCAGTTAGAAATTATAGTTGCCTAAGATGCATTCTAAATTGCATAATCTTTTCTCAAATCATCTTTTGCACTAAAAACCAAGAAATCATTCTGAAATTGTAAAGCCAAAGTTTTCAGCATTCCTTCCTTTGCATCTTTTTGTGTGTCCCCCCCCCAACCTTAAAAAATATACAGATTATTTTAAGCAGAATATTTACATTTTAGTTTATGAAACAATTCAGAGCATCTTCCCACTTAATCTTTTCCACTGCACCCTTTAAAAAGCTTAAGTTTGGCAACTAAAACTATGTTTTTCTAAGTAACAAACCCCCTATTTTTCACAGAACAAGAACTAAAACCTGCTGAGAACTCAATCCCATTCCGAAGGTGGCTATGGAGAAGGTGCTTCTTCAGGGACACTGCATAGTAAAGGGACTATACACAGCTCTTGCTTTTAATTACAAACATCTACTATAGGCTTTTTTTGCCATGCCTTACAGATTTCAAGGCTAAGAGGTAATTCTAAAACATTGCCTCCCTATGGCAAATTCTCCCTCACCCATTCATACTCTAAATCAGAGAGATGAATGCTAGCGTTACACTGAATTAGCTGTATTTTGTTCAGTCTTCTTCATGAAGAATTCTACACTGTACCCAATGCACAGTGAATGGTTTCATACATTTCAGCTCTCAAAGAAATACACAAAATCTTTCTTCCTTGAATAGAAGCAATTTTAAAAGATTTGTGACTTCAGTACAAAAACAGTCACTTCTTCCATCCAGAATATTTGTCAGACCAAAAAATCTGGTCTTATGCAAACCCATTCTACATTCTTACTAAATGAGAAATTACTGATTTAGATTTACTGCAAATAGAAAAATATACCTTGGCAGACAGATGGATTCTTAAGTTCTTCCTGAATTGTTTAAATGCATGTTTCTTCGGTAACCTTACAAACACTGGGAAAAGGGAAAGTAGGGGGGAAGGGAGAAGAGGAGATGGAAGGTTTTAAAGAAACACATAATGAATGTAAATTATTCTTCAAATATAGGACTGTGCTGCTTTTGTGCAAATATAATTAACATATTTGTGTGGTAAAAGCCAAAATACATGTATGTACACAGCTGAGCCAATCTAAATGCTTGGAGCGGGGTTGTATATCAAAGCCTCTGCCTTCTACTGTACAAAAAATTAACCACAGTTTATATTTCAAAACATGATACACTAACCACACAGACTAATGAGGTTACATGGTCACACAAACTAACTGGATGATTAGAATGCTATGGCTGACATGGACAAACAAGTACTTCCGAGAAGTGAAACACTGTGCTTTAGACATAAAAGATAAAGCTAAACAGCAGATGTCTGATTAGAGCATTGAAAAAAATTTCTCTATTTCCTAGGTATCCATGGCAGTATGGACTCTCAGAATGAGAAACTACTAAGAAGAAAATCATTATTTTAAAAACAGATTTAATATTATATATATGATACATAAGAAAGTTACAGGAATACCTGGAATCCAAGTGTATTTTGTTACTACTGCATATCTGGATAGAAGTTTTCTTGGGGACTGAAGAGATGACAATCAGTTTATTGCATCTCCACATAGGAACCAGGTTTCAAACTACATGCAGTCAGATCGGTCACATGTTAATACCTATTACATGGAGCATGCAAGACTCAATTTTCAGTAATTCTTAATCATCTGGACACTTGATGTGGGGATCTAGAGTACAACTGAGATTTTCAAGCTTAAGCTTCACTGCACTTCCACACTTGAAGGCATGACACAGACATGAACTATGAATTAAACACTTGTTTAAAAGGAAATTTTGCTATATTTTGATTTTGTTTCTTCTGTTTCATAATTCAGTTTTTAGAGCTTCTTAATCAATTTGTGAACTGGTCTTCATCTATACCAGTGGGACAAAAACCCTCATGTACTGCATGTTCAAGTCACTGTGAGTTTGAAAACAAAGTTGCAATGACAATTTTTTTACTACACAAAGGTTGCCTTGAACAATGAGCTGTTGAGAATCCAGCAGTATCTGCAGCCTTCAGTTCACAGTGAAGCTTCCAGTCATTAATGCAAAAATAAACTTCCAAGAGGAGAACTGAAATAATACCAGTTAAAGTCATGAACAAGACTAATGAACAGCAGAGCTGTTTATAGGCAAGGAACGTCCGGAGCATTTGATACAAGGAAAGTCAGACCTCTTGAACACTCCCTCTCCTGCAGCCCACTGAACTCAGGAGAATTTGGGATGACCGTAACAAGAGGGATACACCCCCGTGGCAGAAGCCCAGGCCCCACTAAGATGTCATACCAGGAAGGTAAGATGTGTCTGCCTGAATTATGAAATAAAAACTATTTGCCATGTAATGTGCTTAGGAGACACCACTTAAGCCAACAGTGGAAACCTGTGCAGCCAGGGTGCAAGCAGCTCATACTGGTTTTGTCCAAATCCTACACTTAACCACATCTTTATTAAAGAAGTTCTTGTAGGTGTTGTTTACAGTCTGAGTTTGATTTACAGTTTATTCCACCCAGAGATAATTTTAGGATGCAGCTTTACATCTTTTACTGTCTGACAGGAAGATTCTTCCAATTATTGATGGGACTTCAGTGTCAGAGACTGACTTAAAATTGGATATCCAAATAAGGGTCCAGAAGCAGCAGCATTTTTACCAGCCTCCCAGCCGTAAAAACTGCCCTACCTAAGGCAATAGTCTACAGATGTCCCTGGTGGGAGCACCTCCATTTTACCTCCCACATCTAAGGACAACCACCAGGTTTAGCCACCCTAGCTGAATGAACAGGCAAATGTTGCTACCCAGCCCCAAACATGCAGACACATTTATACTGGGACAATAGATGGACCTGCAAGATGTACCATTCAAAGCTCCATCTGTGCAATTTGTTTTTATTGGCATACTTAGGAATCAAAACATTGCCATCAATGTCTCAGATCCTTCAGATATATGAAGATAATTAAGCATTAATTGTATCTTCAAAGTACAACATGACCAAATATAAATACATGAAAAAGAATAAAACATGCAAAAATCCCCCAACTTTAAAAGGATTAATAATTCAAAAAATTTATGCTAGTGAGACTTCTGTACCACCAATTCTTACACATTTTTCCATGCCAGGATCAAGAATTGTTAAGAAACAAAAAAAACCACACAGGGCATAATAAAAGATGACTAGCTTCTGAATTATACTTTAAGAGAACTGTGAACTGCTATATCCCTTGTTATTCCAAATCACTGATTTGTCAAAGTTAACAGTGTTGTTCAAAGCAACGACTAAGATTTTGCCATTCATACACCAGCATAAATATTTGAATTGTATTTAACTCTCAAAAATTACTAAACTGATTGCTTACAGAATACAATAACCGTCCATGGAAATAACAAAATTGATTCGCAAACTGCTAAGAAAGCATCTGTAAGAGACAGCTCAAAATTAATGTGTTTAAAGTGAAGGGTCATCATGAAAAATGCAACTTTTTAAAGTTTCATTGTGCAAATTCAGTTCTATTGGATCACTCAAATTTGGGAGGAGAAAGATTTTGTCACTGCACTACAGTGACATCTCACGTATCAAATGCAGGATTCCAATCTGCCCATATGGTAACAAAAAAGATTAAACGGTCAGAGGAAAAAGCATTTCTTTCAAAAAAAAAAAATTAGCTATTTGTGGATATAATTAGGAAAAAAATACTGGAAGCGATCACTGTCCAGATGACTTATGCTAGGTCACAAGACAAGCCACGGTTTGTATTTAGAAGTCATGCTAGTCTTTCCTAGGGCAGGGATGTAGCACTGAACTCGCTTCAGAACCTACTATAGGTGTGCGAGCACCACATGGCTTCCACAAGGCATTTACAAATGTCCCTGTTAACAAGTGGGTGAGTCCATTGTGGAGAGAGTCAAGATGCTTCTGTCGTTGGCATAGAAGGGATCCGATGAACTCCATGATCTAAAGTGACAATAAAAGAAAAGTTTGGCTGACTGGGAACTTAAAATCTAGAGGTAAGGAGAAAAGTCTATGAAAGCAAAAGGTAAGTGTTAACGAGATTAGGCAAATGTAACTCTTTGAAAGACTTATCTATTAGTTTCACATAGGTGCCTGCAATCAATTCAAACCTTAGAAAATAGACTGCAATCAATCATGCCAACTATGTAATTAACAATTCTATGTTTACCTTTCTGACAAAGTTTACTCACAGCTACAGATGCTTTCATCACTATGAACTAAAATGACCAGAGGTTTATATGCCAGTTTTACAACTGAAGTTTTAATACTGTACCTCAAAGAAAATCTGAACACTGCATGTGTAAATTGAGGCACTATGAATGCTACGATCTGATACAGCTTAAGGTCATTCTAGTAAAGCGTTGTGGTACGCACAGCTAACCGTGGTAACCCAGTATAGTGGTGTTCTCATGTTAAACATCCATGCTGTCTGAAGTTGTGGGTAGGCAAAACTCATCTACAGCCATGAATCTACTTCATTCCTTGCTGTTAAATTTAAGTTAAAATTTAAGGCATCAGGCAAAGTACCTAACACGTCACACCTTTTGATTCAGATGGGATCTTGTAATGTCTTTCTCTTAAGGACAAATTACTACTTAGGAAGAAATACTGTTCTTGATTGAACGATGTTATAGGACTGTATGTGAAAAGCTGAAAATAGAAAATTGGAAGGCAGGAAATCAAAATATAATGAACTTATACTCCAAATATCCCTCTGTCAGAAATCTGCTGTTTCTTTAGAACTTTTACATGCGGTGCCTTGACACAAGTACCACTAATAGGAGATCCAAACAATTCAGTAATGAATCCTACTGTACAAGAAATGTATGTGATCCAGCATTCTTAATATTTTTGTGACTGACAAGTTGACAGACAATTTAATGGAACAGACAGACAAAAATGCGTTTTATCATACCACACAGCACACATTTTATATTCTAACTGGTGAATGAAGCTATAGAAAATATTTCTCAAATACATTTTACAAGCAGTAAATTAAGTACGAGAGACTATATTCTTGTGGCCCACTACTCCAAGCATTTGTACAACTTTGATTCATCAAAGTTTCTATCAAAATTTGATACCATGTTTGCTTTCATGTTCAGTTATTGTATTTGACAGAATATCATATTTGACAGAATATCAGGAACACAGAATACAACACAAACTAGCTACAGACAGACAACGTATTCATCAGCATAACTTCATTCAACAAAAAATAATTTGCAGCTACCTCCTGGTTGAATAAGAAGCTCTGTTTTATAAAGCACAAGACAAGACACTCAAAAGACCATCCTGTTTGGGACCATGCAATCTTCTGAAGATACCAGCTTCAGGTAAAAAAAAAAAAAAAAAATCAAAATAAAATCAAAGCAGCTCAAGCTCGTGAACAAAGGCTGAACAACTTTACAAGCATTTTTTAAATCACCAAATAGATTTCTTAACTGTACCTTCAGCACTTCACAACTTACAACTGCCTCATGTGATTTAAGCTATTAGTACATTAAAAAAATAAAAAAAGACTTTCACATATTACTAGGAAAGTGCAGGGGAAAAAAAGGTAGTCTCAGTACCTTGACTTTTAGACTAGGTTTTAAGTTTCAATGCTGAGTGGAAGGCACTGAAGTCATTGAAGAAAGCAAATAAGACTGAAATTTAAAAAAAAAAAAAAAGTCTTTTCTAGTTCTACTGTACATAAATTTAAGTGAAACTAGAAGATGGTTCAGAGTAATTTCAACCAGAGGCAGAAGCAAAAACTACAAAACTTCAGGCCCTTAGTGTAGCACCAACAGTTCTGCATGTTCATTAAGCATAACACTAACTTCTGTGTTCTAACAACTCTAAAATTATTCAGCTAGATGGAACTTCATCTGAAAATTACATGAGGTAAGCAGACAAGAAACCTGAGAAAAATCAGTCTTCAAAAAGCGTTCAATATTCTGTCAAATATGAGTTATCTTCAAGACATATTTGTAAGTTCTTTAAGAAATAAAAATTGAGTGGGAAAAAGAGGAAATTGTAAAAATGTAAATGCACTGCAGAAAATAAAACACAGAATACCTACCTTATAAGACTACACGTTACTAAGGCAAATGTTAAGTAAAAGTCTGCTCTAATTATATAATAATAAATGAAAAAAAAGTAACATGAGAAGTTCCTCATTTAGAACGCACAGTTTTACAGAGAAGTGGAAGAAAAAACCAACCCAAAAACTTAGAGCAACTGCTACCAAAATGTTGATTTTTAGACCAATCAAATGCTCACCTTGTAGATTAAAAATTCTATTAAATTTTTTATTTTATACATCATGCCCGCTTTCTATACAGCAAGAGTTTGAATTAAAAACGTACTTAATCGTAACAGTTCATTTTTCATATGGAATGAAACATTTTGCATAATCATACCCTAGATTTGTAGAAATGTTGAATAAATTTCGTAAGCAAGGCAGAAGAGAGAAACTGACTGAAACCATAGACACTGTGTTCAACACAAGAGTTCAAAACAGATGTAATACGTACCAAGTCAATACCTAAAGGCAGAATCTGAACTGACAAAGCTTGCCAGTGAAAATTACCCACACAATATTTTATACTGAATGAATGATATCACAACCTTTAACCAAAAGAGACAAAGATGTTCAAATACAAAATGAGTGTCCTTGAAAATGGGTGGAGTGCAACTTTTTCAGGTTTGCCTTTTGACCAATGAAAGATCGTGATATCATTCAGGGACTGAGAAATTACGATGTACAAAAGACTGTTTTTACTTCTACCCCCAAATATTTCCATGTTTGTTAGCTATCCCTCTTTATTTGGAAATGAGGAGATGGCACATTAGCAGATTTAGTAAGAGCTTTTCTCACAGTCATGATGACTGCAAGAGCAGTACTGCTCTGTAGACGTATTCGATTACTCTAACGTGCTTTTATCCCATCGAGGTTTGTTTCACATGTGGTTTGTGAAGGAAAAAGATTTATTTAGCACACACTTTGGAATGGCACACATGGTCTTGACAATATACCTTCTAGAACTGAAAAAACATTTAAAATTCTTAGAACCTGAAGGCTCTGTTCTGTCAATTACTCTGATTTTAGAAATACATTATAAAAGTTATACTACAAAAATATTTCATCTTCGTATCAATCAATGGCTGAAAGATTTAAAGACTCTCCTTCTAACAATGAAGTTATATTTAAGGGGGGGAGTGTGAGCCTTTTGTATATCTTCAGGAGTAATGCAAGCTCCAAGGTAAATATTTGGAGGTTGTACATCAAGAACCAAAGGGAAAAGTCTTTTGACTTTACAAACAACTCCTGATTTGTGAAGGAAAAAAAAAATTAAAAAAAAAATCATATAAAGGAGAACAAAAACAGCAGCAAGGCTTGATTTTCTAAAGAGAAGAATGTACAAATCAAGAGAAATTATGATAGATACAACACAAGAACTTGTAGTAAGCCAAACTAAACGTTTTAACAGAAGTCTTTTGAAAACTCTTTTCCCCTCCCCATCCCAAAAGAAAGTACTCAAAAAGAAACAAGAAACTAATCTGTTAGGATGAAAAAAAGTACAATAAAGAGTTGCTTCTCCTACTTAAATAAGCAAAACCTGCAGCTGGTTTTCTAGACATCTATTGCTGCAGGCTCATCAGGTTCCAGTTTATAGGAGAATCGTCTGCAGCAAAGGCTATTGAGAGAAATGCCACACCTGTTGACCCGGGTTGGACTACATCTGCCCATTAGTCGTTCCAGCATTCTTCTAACAGATGTGCATGCTGTTTCCCCATCTGAGAAGCAGCACATGGAGTCCAAGCAGTTGATACCTGAACCTGCCTCAGTAAGCTGGAAGGAGGAAATAAAAAAAATAAATAAAATAAAATAATCAGTACTCAGAGATTCTAATACTGAAGATGTTATCAGAAAACACTTAGGAAAAGCAGGTTTTCTTAAAGTTAGAGTGTTGAATATTTTTCAATTTTATAGAACTACAACGATGAATAACATTACCATTTCCCTTCCTAACGTCTATACACACTAAAATTTGACCTTCCGAAGGCTTGAATGCAGCCTTGGTGAGCGTATGGAAATTGTTTAGCACCATCTCTGCTTAATGTTGGAAATAAACTGGTTAGCAATTCTCTATGTTACAACTATAATAAATCTCTGGAGCAGGGTGTCATGCAGTTTAAGCTGTGATGCTTTGATTAACCTCAGTGGAGGTACAACAATTTATAAAAGCTGCAGGTCTGCCTTATTTTAAGGAAATCTATCAAGAGAAAGCTTCAGACCAAGGCTGCAGAATACAATGCATCAACCTGATTGTAAGCAGTAATTTTTCCTCAAGAAGTGTAGAATGCAACTTCCTACAATAATTTGCATTGTATCACTACCATAGATACCCTTGGCTTGGTAAGGAACAAAAACACATTCCTGATTTTGTGAATATCTTTTATCTAAATGAAAACAAAGCTGAAGTTAGAAAGGATCAATCAAGTTCATGCTAGCACAAAGAATAATTCAACATTAGCATAATAAACTTTCTATTGTTCATTCTTTGTAGGTGAGAAAAAGACCCAAACCAAAAGAAAGCAGCAATACAGAGATGTATGGGTTTAAAGTGAAGTGCCATCTATCAGTGTGCTCCTCTACATTATTTTTTGCACACTAGTGAACCTCAGCATAACTAAGATCTAACTGAAATCTCGTACTGCTGGAGAGAGAATATCCAAAACTGACTTGAGTATCCTCTCCAAAAGAAAATAAAAACGTGGAGTGTGGAGATATTTTTTAATTTAATTTGAGGCTCTGCACGAGAGCATCCTGTCAAACAAATGCCAAACACACAGGCTAAATTTAAGCATCCATTATCCTCACCTCACTCTCAGACACCAGTGAATGAAGAAATCTGGGAGGAGGCATCTTAGTCTATGATAGGACAGAGCTCACTTAAGAGCTTTCCCCAAATTTTAACCGTGTGACCAAAGGTCACTGACTGTCGTCTAAAGACTGGTTTCCAACCCCAATTTCTTTCATGCCACCCACACTTGCCCAACACTGCAAGGAAAGCAAAGAACCTCAGTTTCCTATGGGAATGGTTTACTATGAGTAGACATGTTCCTTCCTAATCCCCCAAAACAGGCAACTGGACAGATTACAGCTTCGTAACAGAACAATTCCTATACTACAAAGAAGAGGCAGCTAACAGAAACAAGAGGCATTTGGGAATCCCAACTGGTAGGACGAGGGAGCACACAGGCAAAACTAGTGTTTCCACGCATCTTTTCCTATGCCTGCCCCTTCCTCAGGTCTATTCCACATTCCCCATGGTCCCTCCAGATCTTCCTGTCACACTGCTTAATGTGATGCTTACAGGATTGTCAGTTAACAACTGTATAAACTTACAGAAAGCATTATAAACTGAAACCCTTGATTCAGTTGCTGCATCTCGGAGGCCATGAATGAGTGCAGGCAGAACACCCAATTCTGACTAACTTGCGCTCATTTGGGAGGTCTTCTGGACAGAAAATGAACATTTACTATGACAATGAACTTCTGTAAATACCTGAGAGACAGGAGCAGAAGCATTGCAACTAACAGGTCTAGAAAGGGTTTTGGTTAAACCAAAACCAAAACACACCTCAACAGAGCTTGAGTCCCTGATTGCCTTTATTTGATGACCACCACATCTGGTTACAACTATACAGTCACAGAAGATACCATAATCAGGAACAGCACAATTTGCAGCACTGCAGTACTAGAAAATATGACCTTCACAGCCACTTCATACTGTGCTCACAGCATATCAGACAAGAAATTACACAGAGCAGAAGGAATTCCTATTAGGAGGTCAGAAAGCAAGCTCCCTGCTGCACATGCAATGATCTTCACGGTTGTTTTCACAGCAATACAAAACAAACTCTCAGCACTCCTACATTTAGGATTTCAAAAAGAATATTTAGTCCATCCATTATCTTGAAGCAGACCAAATAAAACCTTTAAAACTACTGTACAAGGTCATATTACAGTGGTTGTATGTAGGATCAGATGGACCATTTTTTTCCCTAGAATGTGCTGACCTGAGAGCAAGCAGTCCTAGACATTACTCAAAGACTGGCAGAAAGAGGAACCAGGAGTAACCCAGAGTAGCTTCCAAGGAGTGAACCCTCAGCTGTGGGTTTTGCAGGGCTGGTGTCTCTTCTTCACTAGAATCTCCTTTGTTCTTCTCAAGTTAGATACTCACAAAAAGCTAGGATCATGCTTGAACCACGATTTATGAAAAAGTATTACCCTGTTTTAAAAAACAGCAAACGTGGCCTTACATAAGCCTAGAAGCAACATTTATGTTTTATCAAACTCACAGTTAAGTGTAAAGTAATACTGGGAGAGCAGTAAGGACAACATAAAAATAAATTCAATTTTATGTGTATATATATTGTGTATCACTGCCTGGTGACCATGGATTTTTATATTTATATCCACTACCTAGAAGGAAGATACTTGTATTATGCTAAAGAGTCCCTTTTCTCACTTTTCTCTCTGTGGTGGATAGTTATGATCATCATTTTATATCAAAGTAAAACCTGGCATGGTAAGGCAGTAGAGCATAATGGTCTCTGAAGACCTGAAACAAACCCTCAGGCAACAAAAGGCAGCAGAGACAATGCTTTAAAAAAAATTAGTAAGTCTAGAGAAATATCTGATATTATTTATATTTGGGCTGCAAATAAAGTATTTTTCCTAAGATAAGATCCTGGATCACAATAAACATAATACTTTATATGATAATGGCCCATTTCACGTATTAAATAAAAGCAATTGAAGTGCAGAATTAAAGAATGATTCAGCTTGATAAGGAAAAAAATCAAACCCACATACTATGATGCAAATTTTCTTGTAGATACCAAAAATACGGGTATTTTGGAGATGGCTCCATGACTGTCTATATGATATATATATATAAAAAAAATAAAAATACACACACACATTAGGGTAGAGTGGGAGTACTACCTAGTGAACGTAAGAACTGTCGGGTAGGCTAGATGGATCTAGCAGTTGCCTATTGTCCTCCCCTCTGTGCCTGCTTTCAGCAAAGTCACATGCTGAGCTGACTGAACCCTTATCTTCTTCCATCTAGAAGGACAGAAAAGCAACAAATCTTATAAAGCACCATGCTTGCATTGCTTTACAACAGTTACCATTTTTACATGAACTTTAATTTTACAGATCTGTTTGTGAGAGAACAAGGCATATTTACAAGGTAAAGAGGCAATTTTTTCATGTTAATTGGTGGATCAAACATGGTTTATCAGTGCACGAGTATTAGAAGTGTTTGGTCTTTTTGCGCACCATAGACTACCAAAGGGGAAAACCCAACAAATTTGAAATCTATTTCAAATTCTCAGATTTTGGAGTTTTATTTGTTTCCCCCCTTCTAATAGAAAGGGCCATTTCTGTTTGTTTGTCTTTCTACAGCGTATTCTATATGCCATAAGACAGACATTTCAACTAATCACACTGAAATACACAGTTGGGACTTTGTTGAACAGGAAATGTATTTAATTCAGTACATCAACTTAAGAGCACTGCAGTATATTTTCCTGAGCCCAGGTCCTAGCTGCCAACATGCCTGATGCCACAAGGACAGAAAATACATATGAGATGGTTATTACTATTCCGCAATTAAGTTAAAACTTGCTCCCTCCTATAAAGCTCACTTTCTTTAACCCTTAATATACTGTATACCAAAATCCAAAACAATTAGATTTAAAATTTTAAAAGAAAATATAAGAGTGTTGACATCTAACAACTTCACTAGCACTTATGTTTTCAACATTTTTTAGTTTTTCTACCCTTGATCTCTTTGAATCAAGTAAACCTACAAATGCAAAATTATTTTGTTATTTTGAAGTCATTAGACATAACTATCTTCAGGTAAGTATGTGCACTTTTGTGACTGAAGATAAATATGAAGTAGTCTATTCTTCTCTCATTTATTCCCTCTTCCTGCGATAGATTCTATGGATTAGCTAACAGATTAGCACCATGCTATGCTAACACAATATACAAACCTGTAAAGGAACAGATTACCCTTGTTCAAAGTTCAGCATATTAAGATGTTCTGGTATACTTCACTAGTGCGAATGCATGTTTGCACTTGAATAGTCGTCTTGGAAATTCTACGTTCCCTACTGTAAAAGGAACAGAAACCTGTCTGTTCTCGACTTCTACACAGCTGGGCTGGATCAGATATGAAAGCTATTAGGAGGGGAATCCTATGAAACAGTAACTAGAGGAAAGAATACAGACAAGTAACAAAGGCCATAAAGCCAGGGCCAGCAGTCTGGAGATCTGGAGACAGCTAAAGAAAGCAGATCTGTACAGAGATGGAGGGAAAACAAGGCAACAGTAGACTCAAGGGTCTGTAGACAGGGAAAGAACAGGGTCTTGGCTGTGCTAAGGCAAATGCTACAGTTTTGAGTCCCAGATAAAATGTTATACACTGACAGCCTTCCCTGTAAATAAAAACTTCTTGTGTTTTACGTTTCCCTAGTATTGTGTACAGTCATAACACGCTGTCCAAAGGTAAAAACTCTGTAGATATAGTTAATCCCATCAGTAAGTAAATTAAAACATCTGTCTGAGCAGCACTTCTTACATGTGGCTTAAGATTTCTGACAGTTCTTACAAAGCACAGAGACATGCATACATACATGCACGCACAAAATTTTGTTTACAAAGAAAAAACTGAAATGAGATACAATGGGGCCCAGTTAGCACCCTAAGATATGTATTTCACATATTCCAAGAACAGGAGAGACAGCTACAGAGGAAAGAAGTAGTACTCAGTCAGTCTCCAGTTAAGCATAAAGCCTGCACCTGACCTGTGCTGCCTGATTTCCTCTTCATCCCAAGTTACAAAAGCAACAGTAAAATTCAGAGGCAAGAGCTTAACAGGCACACACAAAACTGCATTTCTGACTTAAAGGAATCACATGGACACTGAAAAGACCCCCCTCAAAGCTCTTAACTGTGCATCACAAATGTACTTAATATAAACTTGAACATTTTTTGCATACTCTGAAGCCTATAGACATAAAAATTGATTGTAACATCATACCTGTCTTTTAATTTGCATTCATTAAGGTTCTCCTCTTGTGTATCAACAGAACAGTAAGCAAATTTACAGAATAAGGCATAACTTGGTTTAACCTGGTACTACACTCCTTTTGAGATTTTTAATACCTATTTAACAAACAACAAAACTGCCAAAATCTGTTCAGCAATCTACATGCATTCCGCAGTCACAAAGGATGCAATTACTCGGGGGGGGGGGGGGGGGGGGAGGTTCGAAAGGGGGGGGGAAAAAAAAA
>NW_010972798.1:5987210-6010242 GCF_000737465.1 Haliaeetus leucocephalus | reverse complement strand
CCAACACGACCGACCGAGAAACGAGAGGAGGTTGGCGGGGGGGGGGGGGGGGGGAGGGCATGTACGAATGAGGTGTGACAGAATTAGCTGCTTACAGCTACATTCACCAAGTGACTGTTTTGGGGTTTTGTTGGGGTTTTTTTGTTGTTGTTTTTTTCCCCATCTTCCTACTGTTTTCCTTGCTTTTTCTGCTCTACTGCTTTTGGAAAACAGCTGCCCTGGACACCACAGAAACTAACCCATGGTCTTCACTCCAAATTAGTTTTTATTTAGTATAGTGAAGTGAGTAGTTTCCATCTATTAACTGATTTTCCTTTTCACTGTTTTAGGTACGGATCCACAGGATAGCTTCCAAACTTCGTCCGAAGACTACAAATAAAGAACTAGAGAAACCCAAATCCTTGTTTCTTTCCTGTTGCACTTTACAACTTCAACTGCATAGTATAAGGCACTCGGTGCTTGTGTTTCAGGCACCTTACTATCAGCTACTCAAGTGTAAAAATTCTGACATACAAGAGAATTGGATTTGCATAATCATTTGTTACTTATGGACAAAACAGATTTCCCATTTTTTACAACCCCTTCCCTAAGTGTAATATGAAGAAAGTCCCCTCAAGTTAGCAAGCATTCTCCTGTTTTTAGTATTTTAATAACTACAGTGCTGCATTCCTAGACAGCTTTATTCTTCTCTCACCATCCAGTTGCATAACCCTTAAAATGTGTTTAGTTTTGGAAAATTTAACAGAATCTTTTGTTATAAAACCTTTGGTGTACATATGATGCACCACGTAATTCACTTTAATAATTCAGTGAGAAAACAGAGGTTTACCAGTAAAATAGTTATCCAAAGTTTTAAAAAGGTAACTCATTTACATGACACTGATACACAAAGAATTTTAAAAGCTAACTTCTAAAAGCTTTACAAAGGAATCTCTACAATATGTTGCTAGGTTTACTAAAATTCAAAAGGTATACTGCAGCTTGCCTGTTTTAAAGCTAGTAAGTTCTGAATTTAAAACGAAACAAAAACACCCCACCACTACCTCCCTGAGGTGTTCGGAAATCTAAGCTTCTATGTTTCACAGTGGGACAACTAACAACTAAACACAATAGCCATTTCAAGTTTTGCCTTGCAAAGGTGTAGCACATTCTCAGAGGAAATACAATGCCTTTTTCTTACCCTGACCCTGTCGTCCCCCCCCTTTAAAAGGACTTGTATCATCTGTTTCAACTAACCAGCAAAAATTCTCTGCTAATCGTTTACAACGTCAGGTTCCTGTGTCCTACTTTCCCTCAGTTAAATAAACAGCAATTAAATCCCCAAAATGTAGGTTGGTTGGTTCTCCTAGCACCTATTTGCATGTTTTTAAACACAGTCACCTTAAAAAAAAGTATTTAAAATATTATCAGTTCTTTGCGTTAATTCTTGCTATAGAAGTAGATAAGGGTAGGATAAAACATCAAACAGATTGAGACGTTATTGATACATATGAATATTTTAGTCTTACAAAAGAGAATCAGCATTTGGTAGCATGTCATGTACTGAACTCAGTGCATTTGAAGAGTTTCAGAATCATAATGGCTCACCTACAGACACATGTACACTTCCGATTTTTTTTTGATTAATTTTATAGGACTTTGTAGCCAAATGCCTTTAAGAATATGTCTCTATACACATTGAAAACAAACAACACTCACTTTATAGATGCACAAAAAACAAACACAAAAAGCCTTAGCCACACAAGTGTATGTACGCACCCAAACTTAAAACATTTTCTGCTCTTTCAACACAAGTAAAAGCAAATTAAAATGGGCAAATAACTCGCAAGAAATTGCTGCCTGAAATACATGGACCTTCCTGTCACGGCCTTATGAAGCTGAAATTATCCAACATGCAAAAAGCACTGTTAATTTTGTTCATAAAGAAATTAAAAGCATTATAACCATGCTAGAAACCGTGATTATTTAAAAATGGATGCAAGAAGAGCTAGATCTGTATTCTGAAAGTTGAGCATCATGCTAGGGATGTTTTTTCCTAAAAAAAAAAGCACGTCCAACACATGCTACTTAGGAGAAGCATTTGGCTCAAAAACACAGAGCAAAGCCAAGAAATAACCAAACTGAATGTATCTGCGCTACAGGTATTGCCCTCTCAACCCACTAATATTCATGCCTCTTCCCATCTCTCTCAGCACTGGTTAGTTCACCTTCAGCATGCATAAGAGTTGATGAGGAACTGCCCTCCTACTCTACCTAATTTTGCTCAGCTGATTCCTTGCCCTGGACAATGGCTGCAGTGCGATGAACTCGTCACTTAAAGCAACTCTGTTGGAGTACATCTACAATTGGACAGAGAAGGGATGGAACATACATGTCAGTAAGTAGTAGCAGTAATTTTCTAAGAGAAAGACACAGGACACGACATTGTTATTTAAGTGGAATACACATCATATACAGAACACAAGCCTGGTACCTTCAGGACAGCTCCTGGGATCATCACAGCCAGTTACTGTTTGGTAGGACCATTCTTAAGTGTACCTCAGCTTTCATACTGAGAAAAAAGGCCTATACACTTTTACATCTATACTTTACCAGACATCTTCATTCAGTATTACTTTCTCCCCCCAAGAGTGCTGTGATTTATATTTACCTGAAGATTTATATTCTGATTCAGATCTACCTTACTGTCCACCTCCTCCTATACAATTCTGTAGCAGACCTATAGTCAGAAATTACCCAGAAGCTACTTCAGGGCAACAGACTTAAGTCAAACAGAGTAAGATGGATTTTCTTTAAGGCCAGCAAAAAAACCCCCTTGGATCACAGCAAAAAAAAGAAACAAAACTACACACATGCACTCTAAGTGCATCAAGGCAGGTAAAGGTAACCAAATTCACCCCTCTATAAAAGTCAACTCATGCTTGCCTGTCAAATTTTTAATATACCGACTTCCCAAACAGAACAGATTTATTTTTTTTAAGTTGTTGTGACAGAAAAATATTTACATTTAAAACTTTATCTCTAGCAGAAATTCTCAAGTGTTTCTCATACCAGTTAAATTTCTTCGCGCTCTTATAAATAACTTAGCTACATGTAACATCTAACTGATGAGAGACAGACTGACTGTTGATGCTACGTCCTTATACTAATAAAAGATATAAAATCAAGTTTTTTATATACTGAGTAGAGTAAGACAGATGCCTACAGATACAGTGAATTCAGAGCACTAAGTTGGGTAACTTGCACAACTAGCGTGCTCTTAAGTTTCTGAAAAATTAAAACAATAGGAGCAAGCATTTTCAGTTGAGAAACCTGTGTTTTGCTCACTGCTCCTGGAGATATTTTAGAATTTAAATGACAGTGGACAGAAACAACTAACTTAAATAGCTGTGATTTAAAAATCAGTGACTAGTTCATGTAACAATTTATCTTGCCCTGATAAAAACGTAGTAACTGTAAACTAAACTTTTTCTCTCCCCCAATATGCAAACATACTAATTTAGTCCTACAACTAAAAATGAGTAATTAAAAATATTCAGTTATACAGAGGGTGCACCAACACTACGAAAAATGCATTTAAAAGGGCAATATACAGAAGTTCCATATCCACTCTTCCAATGACTTCCACAGAAAATTACTTAGTGTTTAGGACAAAGACATTCTCCAGACTCATTCCATCTGAAAGTCAGAGTCCTTTCCTCTGCTTTGAAACTGAAAGAAAAATATTTACTAGAAATTTTAAACAAATATGAGGCATAATCACGAAAGAAGCATTCTGTCACTTCTTGACAATAAATGTGCTAAGGTGGTCACCTGTTCATCTTCACTTATGTCTACTTCCTCACTACAGGAATAGCCGATGAATTCAGTGGGGCTGACTGTCCCCTTAAAAGTAAGAGTGGGAAAATCTCAACAGATTAAACCTCAAGAAAGGAACAAACAGGTGCCACCTTTTAGCAAATACATTTTTAGCTATGATTTCACTATCAGACACACACAGAGAAACCACTGAATGGCTACTGAAGCATTTCTGGTCAAATCAGGTTTTAGATACCTTGACTTTGCAATATCAGGAATTAAGCATTTTCAGAAGAGACAGTATTTTGGTAAACCTCGACCCTAATGCTGACACTGTCAAATGGCAAAGTAGAATGGGAATAAGGGGGGGAAAAAAAGGAAAAAAAAAAAAAAAAAGATGACTAATAGAGATGCACAAAGCAAAATTCCCATGGCTATGAATCAAGCTATAGCCACAGGAAAGATGTTAAGACATTCATCAAGATTCCTTCTTAAAAATAAGAAGTCCAACTGTGTCCTTGACAACACAACTGTAATGGAAGCAAACTGAACACGGAAATTCTTCAGAATTGATTCAGAAAGCAAGAGAATGCAACAAGAAGCATACGGATAAAGCTAGGGAAAAATCGATGCAGGCTTTTTGGATTTAATTCAAACACTTTAGGAACATGAGAAACCTCAACAACTATACCAATACACTGCCAGTAGAAACAGCTGATGTACAGGAAGGAAGGAAAGGGAAGTGTTTGATAAATACTGCCACTAATTTTTGAAGGGGGGGGGGGAGATATGTAAGTATCATTACTTATAGAATTTTTCCTATATCAAGACACTTTAATCCCAAAAGCGCAATAACATGCAATTGACAGTCTTACCAGGTCTAGTTGAACAGTTTTCTGAAAGCTAGTGGTTATTTACTTTGGCTTTTAGCTATTAAATTCCAAGACTGGAAAAAGCAGCTAATATTCCAGTTTTGAAAAGCGACTAATGGGATATTTTGGCTTAGCAATAGGTTTGACAGCATGATGTTGATTCTAGGCAAATTAAGAGAATGTCTCACATGGATTTTTTTTTTTTAACGCACAAATTAGAAGGGTAATGTAATTTAAGTAAATCAACATGCAGATACACCAAGGTAATTACAAGGTTAGATGCTAATTGTAACAGTATTGATGTAATGCAGTTAGGAGTTCTGTATGGCACATAGCTCAGTGTAATTTGGATTAAGCAACTAGGACACCACAAAATCAATATGGCACACAAACAGACTAAAAACTGCTAACAGGTTTCAGATCATAACTGTATATGGGATATCTTTGTGAACTGGATTCTTCATTCACCTTCACTTTTTTTTGGCCCTATGCTATTTGATCTCTCATCAATGACCTGGAAGAAACCAATGTAATATAATCACTTGCAGATAAGAAAAAGATGTAGAAGATAACAGGTTATTGATCTATATTATTTTGTAAACTGAATACAGCTGGGGGATTCATTATTTCCATACTCGGCACTGATGTATGCTGTGCTGGAATATTGTGTCCACTGGTAAAATCCAAAATTCAACATGAGGTTGAGGAATGGTGACGATTAGAGGAGAAACACAAGAATTACTAAAAGCCTGGAAAGTAACTTTTTTGACAGAAGATGCAAGTCCAATCTACTTATCAGTGAGAAAATCAACTTGATCACAAACCTAACCGTGAATAAAACAAAAAACTGTTAATAGAAGGCTTTTCACTTTAGCAGAAAAAGTATAAAAAGATAAAATGCTGAAAACTGAAACCAGAGAGTAACTATTAGAACAATGGGTCAGGATGACTTCTCCATAACTGTCACTAAAAAGAAGAAAACACTCGAACACAGATATTTACCTGAAAGACAGCCTAATTTCAACAGAATGATTTAAAGGAGTCTTTGTAGCCTGTGTCAGGCAAAAGGGAGATTGTATTATCACAGCATATCTTTAGACCTCTTCTATGAATTTATGAAAATGCCACACGGGTAATTATCTTTAATTACATAATCAACAATCAAATACATGGCATATGATATGATCGAGAGTTAAGAAATACTAATTAAAACAAATCCTACAAAAGTAATTTTTAAAATTATTGTTTTCATCACATTTTAAGAACTATTCAGTGCCAATTACAGTTGAAGAGAGAGCTTCTAATACCTAGACAAAAATGAGAATAAGTTACCATCTTCAAAGCAGTGCAAAAACGCATATGATCCTCTCATGCAGTTGCAAGCCCAGATGCAAAAGACTGAGGGACCCCTTTATAAATACTTCTACTATTGTTAGTATCGATTACTTAAACATAAATGTTATTACCTTGTAAAATGGTGTCCTCATTTTTGTAATTTTAAATTAACAACTATCTTCTGAAATGAGAACGCTTTTATGCATTAAACATGACAGCAACGTAAGAGAATAATTAAATATCACAGGAAAGTAATTAGTTTACAAGACAGATTTTAACAAACGCATTCTTTTAACTACCCATCAAGTTGGATACAAAAGCATAACATTACCTGAGCTTTTTCAGTACTTGTTGGTTGTAGATGTCTGTACAGCACTTTCTTCAGAACATCAATAAACAAACAAGCAACTACTATGAGGATTATGGCAAACCAAGCAGAACCACTTGACAACAGTTGAACAAATACAAAGTACATGTCCTGGGTATGTAAAAATGGCCTGAAAAGTTAAAAGAAGTGGCAATTACTAAAAAGAACTTCTAGAAACAAAAGTACAGCACAGGCAGGCTCAAGTGTAAGTGTATCTTATTTTACATCAAGCAGCAAGTCTCTCAGGATGCAGTTACAACTGCATGGTGTCCATGAAGAAGGCTAACAATTTGTTGGATCTGACCTGCAAAGAAACTCTGGAGAAGGAGGGTACCAAATTTGGGAGGAAAACGTTCTGGTTTCGTTTTAAGTTGTGTTGCAGGAAATCAATCACCATCCTCTCTCCACGCCCCCCCCCCCCCAAGCCCCCAAAATACAAGCAAAAAATACATCACGCTACTGATTCAAACCCCAGTGTTTAATTTCTGTTGCAAATTACTTATTACATAGCACCTCTGGGAACCTATCTACTTTTTAAAAACAAAAATGCCTTTAAAGTCACAGGCTGTCAGAGACAAGTAATGCCTGTCCTTTAGCACAGGACAGCTTAGCAGCATTGCTGAAATTTCTAAAAGAATCACGAAAAGCAAGTGGCCACTCTAGGTTTAAAAATTTATTTTCTGACACCTGTCACAAAATTTAGAGCAAGATGGTAGAACATAATATTTCAGTGTTTTTTCATAGCTTCATCTATCGTATGTGCTATAGAAAGGAGACGAAATAAAAAAGAATCACTCACCAGATAATTCCCCCATAAAATAAGGAGAATATGAAATAAAACACAATGGATCCCCAAGTAACAAAATGGTTTATCCATGTCCAGAAGTGAGTTTCTAGTGCCATCTAAAACAAAAATAACTTCAATAAACTTCCTTTTTCCCCCCACTTCCCAGAAAATTATAAATACTGGCCTGAACGTACTTATGAACTTCCAGCTCAAACACTAAACATTGCTGCAACATGCAAAAACTACAAAGAAGAATTTTAACCACCATTGAAAACAGACACAAAAACCACTTATCTGGAATCCTCAAGAATCAATTACTTCTGTACAACTTTTGAATCAATTTTAAATTATTGCTCTATTACATATTTGCCTATATACCCAATCACAGAGAGTAATTACTGTGTCATACCTTCATCGTAACAGTTATAACCATAACGGTGAAGACCAAAGTACCAAACGTCCAGTTCCCAAACATCTAAGAAAAGAGCAAGGCAAAAATCATGGAAGGGGAAAAAAAAAAAAAAAAAATCAGTTAAGAGCATTCAAGGTAAGTCAGATTCTTCTCAAGTCAGCTACACTAACGTCTACTACCACCAAGCCTGTGGTCATAAGCTTGTGACAACTAATCATCATGAAAAAGCAAGAAGGATACAACACAAACTACCAGAAAAAAAAACAGCTTATGATAAGAGCAAAATTAACAACCCACAAGTCATCTTTCTTCTTGGTTCAAAACAAATCACGACAAAGTCTACATGAAATATGAAGAAAGTCCAAAACGGTACCATGAAATGATAGGAAAATTAATCAATTAAGTATAAGCATCCAATAGAAAGTAAATACTGGGTGGAAGGTATTCACTTTAATGTAAGTGCAAAACACTTTTGAGTTTAAACATTTCCAGATCATTTTCAACATGCAGCATCACCTGAAAGTTCACTTTTTACCCCAAGCACAATTTTACAATTCAAAAATAATGGTGCCATTGTATTTTTCACAGAAAATTCTAAGGAAAAGACACTTTGTTTCAAGGCTAATAAACACAAAATTAAGCTTCAATTCTAAAATGCTCTGTCATTTTTGTATTCTCTTGCCCATGTAAATTAAACTATCAAAACTCTGAACAAGTTCTACAACAATAAAATCTCAGCTCTGACAACCAAGCAGGGATGCCGAGTTTGTAATCTATCTACACACATGCTACTCAGACACACACTGCCATTCTACAACAGGTCCAACTGCTCTGCTCTTGTACGCAGTCTGGGTGCTGAAACTGAAGACGTTGCTGTTTGGTAGCTATTTTTGCCACTGACATACTGAACAATGACCAAACCCTGAACTCTGTGTTTACCAGTAACAAACTAAGCAAGCAAGGAGAAAGGTACCACATGCAGACAGGCAATGAAAGTCATCCTAGAGTTGATTTGTTAGTACAGCACAGAGGCACGGAACTGGGATTCGCACAGTTGTAGTCCTTGTTACAGAGCTCTGACAAAAACAAATCCCAACAGCCTGATGATAGATCTCACAACTGTTTTTCTCATCTTTACACAAGGTACAAAATTGAGGCAGCCATGAGTCTGGATTTACTGATAATTTTAAAGATCTTTGTTATAACATGTCTTCTGGAGCCTTCTATTTACTTTTCATACCGACAGTAATGTTTAACAAGCAACACGCTTGCTGTTAACTGCTGCAATAATAATCTTAAAGTAAAATTAGACTACTGCTCCTGAGTGACCTCTGAAAGAAAGTGTCTTTGCTAACACTGCTCTCAATGGTCACAGAGTTAGAATGCAAAATATGAACGGATTCTTGCCACCATTTTATTTTTGAACATATTTACACTGTGGATGCTGCATCCCTTAATCCTGTGAAGTAACAGATACAGTATTTTGTATCTCCTCCTCTTCTAAACTCTTACCATTTGCCTGTTAGGTTTCAATATCTGACGACATGCACAGCATGAAAAAGGGGGGAGAAAAAAGAACTAAAAGATCAAGTTGTTGCACAATGCGTTGAGGTAAGCCTAACAAACCACCAGCATTACCAAATTACTTACAATCTCTTCTATTCTGCTTTGCTCCAAACTGAGAACTTGGAATGAAAACATGAGGTCTTGCACTAACACTACCCTGCATCACACATTTGCACAAAGTGATCACTTCTTGAGGACTTCTTACAAGAAAGCACTTCAGCAGTACACAAGTTTCTCTTGCCCTTAACTTTGGCTTTTTCAGGCACACATTAAATTTGCAACATATTTTATGCACTGCAGATATTTTACTGCAACACACAGTTCTATCAGTTCCAATAACCATCTTTTAGCAAACACAGAGAGGTAGAGAGCAACTCCAAATAAATTCTAAGACTTTTTTTTAAGTCACATCACAGAAAACATGAGAAGCCAAAGGGCATCTGAAAGCTTTATTTCCATAAGCTCATTCACTAAGTACATTCAAAAAAAAATCTTGAGCTTAATTTAAACAAGAAACCATTAAAAGAACCTTCTCCATTAACACAGACATTAACACACTGGTCTAGACTTATAGAATATGATCTGTTCCCCAAACTAAACATTTGTTATTAAATACAATGAAAAATGTCTGTTCCTGCCATGTGGATGTTTACCAAGCAATTTTGGAAGTGCTTTGACAACGAAGACAGATGCACAGAAACACACTGATTCATAGTGTAAAATCACTTCATTAGAAGAGTACTGAAGGTCCTTTACCAGCTCACAAGAACTTCAAAGCCACACAGCTTGTAACAAATGACAAGAGAGGATACACTCATACCTCAGTTGCACGAGACATTTTAGTCTCGAGCACAATGATTTTCATGTTCTTATCAAACATCTCATGATGAAATAGGTACTCCAACTAGCTGCACCACTCTCCCTTTATCACTCCTTTCTCTGCAGGGATGCAAACCACCAGTTCACACGCTCGCTGCTTTCAGTCACTCGAGACAATTCTGGCCATTGTTTGTGCATCGTTATATGGAAATCCTTTTTCTGGCTAAACTTCCTGAGCTCATGCCCACTCCCTATCACCAGGCGACCACTGTGAATACAGCATGATGCTATTTTTGTACCTTGTGCCATAACCTGCAACTCTACCAAGCACTACACAAGAATCAGCAAGCAATTCATGTCAGCAGTAAGAACGGCATAATGAGAGAAGCAAGTATATTTTTGCATCGCTACCCATAACAGTTTTATGAGAGAAAAATAATTATCTAATTGTTCTAAATTGGGTTAGCTAACTCAGAACCGGGGAAAATGAGGAAGCAGACTTGTAATGGTTTCACCCAAACTAGAGGGTTTTTTATATGACTTTTCCTGTGAACTTTAACATCTTTAAAATAGAAAGTGTCAAATTAGTATTTTATGATTTCAAGTTATTGTCTTAAAAACACTTATCGAATAAAATGTATAATTTAAAAGCAGCTTGCACCACTTATTTTAAAAATTCTGAGTAATCCAAATAAATACATTTTCAGGAAAAGCTTTAAGACTTTTGGCAACTTTCAGATTTAAGCCTGATTTTATAACAGATCCTAAAGAGAAGCTATTGTTTGACACTGCAATTAAGTCCAACTCAAAATGAGTTTTGAATGAATGAATATAAATTCTCATTTACTGAAGTTATATGATTTTGACAAAAACAGTATACAAAATAAAAGTTTAAGACAACCATAGTACAGTCATTATCTTGAAAGATATGTTCTTCATAGTCATACACTTTCTGACATGTCTTCCAGTTTCCACACTAAGAAATGTTACTCTTGAGAGCAGACACAAATATTGGCAAAGCATCTTTGGTAATTATGTAGTTCATAAAAACAACAACAAAAAATCTTAGATTTTTCTGACACAAGAGGATTTTTCAAAAAAGCATTAAGAAATATTACTAAAAATACAGTGGTAGAATAATTCTTATGGTACTGTACCTGGCCATTTCCCAGCAGAGAAGTGTCTTCTCCCATTAGAAGATATGAGCCATAAAAGAAAACAAATGCATGAAAGAAGCCCAAGACGGTCCAGTAAAGAAATGGTTTAAACCCAAGATGGGCGTTTTTACTGATGTCTCTGCAGAAATAAAACAGATTTTGGATTTCAGAATGTCTTTATATAACCCATCAGCTATTCGCATTGCATGACTGCTACTGCTTTGAATAAATGTAACTTTCAAATGTACCAAGACACATTTAACGAATGCTGACATATGAAAAAATACATAAATCACAGGCAATAAAAGAACTCTCAGCTCTCATGTTCTGCCTCTGCTTTACGCTGGGATCACCAATGGCAAGGGTCTCTAATGGGTGAAATTCAGAATAGCACAAACTAGAAATCTTCTCCCTAAGGTGGAATTGCAAGAGGAAGAAAAAGCCAGACCTCTCAATACTTGCCCCTTGCTCTGCTTAAAAGACCTTTAGGAAAAGAGAAACATCTAAGAGACATCTCTTTTTTTACAAAAATACATACTTTTTTCTCCAAAAAGCAGTATGCAGTGCAACATGCTACCACTGGGAGGACATCTAATTCTACAGGAAATCACTTCCCCTCTTAGTAAAGCATTTTTTGTGGTGATTCCCCTAACCACAGTTTTTCATTTTTTTTCATTTGTGTGTCTGAGTGATTTTCACCTCCTACATGTAATGGAGGAGAAGGCCACCAGTCATCTAAGCTGACCGAGTCCTCAATTCTCTTCCAATCTTAACATGACTGACATAAAAAGGTGCTTCTCTTAAAATACTCATGTTAGTTAACTTTTAGGATGAAAAGTATGTAGCTGCAGTTCTTCTTTGTCAAGATAGTTACTAAAAATTGCATAAATCACAGATAAAAATACTGCAGGAATGCATAATAGCAAGTTCAGACTTTTGCAGATGCCACTGTTGTTATAAACAACGTGCTACTGTGACAATATATGCAAGATATACATACCGATAGAGCACAGGTTTACTCTGTAATACATGCGGATGCACATGCTGTTCAAAAAGACTGTATATGAGGACAGGCAGGGAAGTGAAACAAATATTGTACAAAGTCAGGTAGACACTGTCATAGAGCGTCTGAAAATGGAAACAAAAAGTATTCTGAGTCTTTTAAAGAAAAAAGTTGTTTATATTAAAATTCATTAGCACACTAATAGCAGCAACAAATCATTAAGTACATGAATTTGCTAGTTAGAAAAAAGCTATGCTCACGTAACCATCTAGTAACATCAAGCTATCGAATATAGAAAATTAAGCTGGATATTTGTTAAGTGTATAATCTGTGCTGCACCTGTGTAGTTCTTTCCCATTTTTTCAGTTATTTACCCTAAGTGTTTCATACACATTTACCAAGATGCAAGGAATCCAATACTTACTTGTTGTGAAAACAAACAGAAGAACTGATATAAAAACTGTGGTGTAATAAAGCACACATTCTGAAAAAAGAAAAGTGAAGAAAATAGTTAATCCTCAGTATCTGCCTCACAACCCTAAAAGAAACTGCTAACTCTTACAAGCTGGTAAAAATACACAGTGAGAGCATAAAGCATTTTAGCATTTTACTTGGCAAAGTGAAGCAATATGCTTTGCTCAAGAGCGTATTTTGTTTGTCCTTTGGGAAAATGAACCTGAAAAATAAAAACTTAATTATATGTGCTTGCTGAACACATCCCCTTATGGGAGTACAAGTAGTATTAAAGGAGGAGAAAACCATCCATTTTCCCCTCAGTTTCTTTTTAAGAATTTCTTTGCAAAACAGTTTCCACACTTCATTCAAGAAAGCCTGTGCCCTGCTCACTTGAGCTTTTTGCATGAGGGTAGACAAAACGGAAACCAAAACATAACACCATGCTGTTATCTTTAAATGAAAGCAAACAACAGAAGATAAAGGTGGCTTGGTGGCCAATGCTAGAATCTCAGATAGATGTCAAGAAAGACAGTAAATTTTCACGTATCAAAACCGATGATCAATGGGAAAAAAAAGGAAACAAAACAAAACAAAAACAAACCCCATCGATGATGTTATTAGCACTTCAAACACCCCGGCCCAGCACTGAGCTCCCAGGCTCGTCCCCTCACTCCTCCCTCTACCATTTTGCTTAAGCTCGCCCTGCTGCTCTATGCCCATAGCTGCCCGAGAGCTATCCAGAGAGAACAGTCCTTGGTGCTTACTTCCCTTGCAGTGTTTCATCACAGGATTTCTTAAGTCAAGGCTGGGACTGTTAAGTTTTCTTAAGGTAAGCCTGCTGGCAAAGAGCATGCTTCCTCCCCACACACTTTCTGCCAGCCCTTCCCTCCCTCAACTACTTCCTGTGCTCCTTCTTCCTTTTAAGGAAGATGAATGGATTTGGCTCATATTAAATCAATAAACAAAAAGATTATACTTTTACATCTTGCTAAAGAATGCATTTAATTTCAAGCTAGTAATACTGCTTTCAGAGAGCAAACATGTCTGCCTCAGCCTAGGCAAACTCATTGTGGCATTTAAAACCTATTTCTAGGCAGAAGTACTAAAAAATTTCACAGTTAAACTACTGCATTTGGTTGTAAAATATAAATAAAAAGCCCAGAAAACATGTTTGAACAGAGATGTTTAACCTGTTTCCAACAAAAATCTTAGATCTGAAATAAATTTCTTGCTGGGAGAAAGTTAACACGTTTTTCTGTAAACTTCACTGGCACTCTTTGAAGACTTACCTTATAAAAAAAGTACTGTACAAGGGTTGCTATTCTAATATAGTAAAAGTGCCCATGAACAAAAAGCAACTTGGAGAGGAATTTAAACCGCGCTATTGCATAGTCACTGTTTCTTACAGCTTGTCTTCCTTCCTTGCCCATGATTCCTGTAATATTTGGAAAACAAAATAGGAAAAAAGGTTAAACATTATAAAAATTAGCGTTTAAAAAAACCCAAACAACAACATACATTGGAAGCAACAGTTCTATTTTCCTGCACTTCAACATTATAAAGACTTCAGCAACTTTCAGTTCCAAAAGAAGACATTATTCCAGACACTTACAACTAAGGGAAACTGCTCATTTGATGCAAAATAAAATTAAAAAAAAAAAAAAAAAAAAAAAAAAAGACTATTTACATAAGCTATGCTTAAGAAAAGATTTATGGGAAGACATAGAATTAATAACACTAATACAAAACCAACATTCCCAAATCAAGCAAACCATTCTCAATCCATCATCAATTATCAATTTACTTAGTGTCTTTTACTTCAGAGCATTTTTTCTTACAGTACTTTCTAGGAACAGTATATGACCTATACTCAATAGCAGAGTAATAGAAATGCTGTTCTTACAACAGCAGTTTACTTAACTGATGGGCTGACAATGCTTGTCACTTGTCACAGCTGAACACAATTTCATTTCTAAAAACTATTATTAAGATTAGGATAAGCATACACAGAGAACAAAATGCTCTTTTACAAAAGAAAAGTGGCCCAGGATTTCTGAACACCAGACACTTAAAAGTGCTGGTTGCCCTTGAAAAAAATAGTCTAGAGGTCCCATCACTCTTGATGGCAAAGACTTGCTAGTTCTGACCAGCGTACATGTAATATCTAATATGCTACAAATTACAATAAAAACTTGGATAATTTTATTTTTCATAAGCTTGAGTTATTTGACAAACTAACTGTAGAATAAAGCTTAATTTGCTATTGGCTTGCAACCTTCTCAGGCAGGCTATACCCACAGTCTTAAAACACACGGCCACATGATTTACATGATAAACATTACGTATACCTTTTTAATCACAAAGGGTGACAGATTGAATATCCTGATGCACTAATACCTTACATTAGAACCTTCAGCATTTACTGTTGTAACAAACACCATCCCACAAAATCAGTAAAGGAAATACCAACATACTATGTGATGGGTACCAATTCAGTTATACATATGTTTTGGTTTGTACTCAGTTATATAACACAGCAGCAAAAAAAGTTTAAAGGTGGTCCTGGCCAAATAACAGAAAACCATATAAACAGAGAAAACTACCAAGCCCAGCTGAGAATCAGTAACAGTCTCTCAAATACAAACTTCTCCTCAAAGACTAACTAGACACAAATGGCATTTCTACAGTGATACAGATGTGGTGCAAACAGTGGCAGTTTAGCACAAAGGGACATTTAAAGGTCAAGTTTACACAGGAACTTAGAACCTGACAATGTCTGAAGTTAGAGATATCCACTTCCAATATCTGAAACAGAGTACTTCTGAGATTCTAGTTAGAGAGAATCTTTGCTGTTCTTAAGGCAACATTAAGCAGGACCTCTGATAAATGGTAGACTACACAGTAAACCTAAGATTTCTGAAAGCAAACAGCCTTAAATTTTAAATTTCACTAAAATTCTGCTACAACAGATAACTCACCCTGTCATTCACAGGTGCAAAAATGTTACAAGTTAAGCTGTTTATAAACACTATTCATGATCTAATATTCTACTAAAATTTGCATCTTATTTGCCTTTATCTCTTTTGACAAAAGAAAGTTACCTATGCCAACATGTGCTTCTTGTATCATGCTCACATCATTAGCACCATCACCAATTGCTAATGTTATAGGTTTCTCTGGAGACGTTTTTAACAGTCGCACTACCTGGGAAAAAAAAAAGGGGGCAGAAATTTTTCAAATTAGACACATAGTCTACTTACAAACCCACTAATGTCACTAATTCCCAAGTATCTTAATTACCTACCTATAAATATAATTAATATGTTTTATGAATGTGCACGCTTGGGTAAAAAACATCTTTGGCATTATACACGCTCAAATTCATTGCTCCTTTAGGAAAGCTGCTTGCTTTGGGGCACAAGCCTTATTTAAATACTATGCCTGCCTTGCACTTATTTTGCTGTTCTTTTTTAGCTGTTCCTTTACAACTCTTAATTTGGTGCTTTATTGTATAATAAAACAGTCAAGTAGAAGTTGGAACTGAAAATTTACTTGAGTAATCCAGTTTTAGTGCCCTTTACTAGACTTGCCCAGATTCTTCACATTTTCAATTAATGGAAGTGATCAGCATAAATGAGGAATCTGAAAAAACGATGTATTAGCTCAAAGATCAATACATGCTGTTATTAAGGAAAATAGTTTCTTTTTAAAGCAACTTCATTATCACCAATGGGTATTCTCAGTTGGAAAAGTCACAGAAGAAGATATGATAGAAAGACAAAAAAAAAAAATTGTTTACATACAATGCTCTAAAATCCTCAAAAGAAGAGCAGCGATATCCCGCTCTTCACAGAAAGGAAACACATCTTTAATGTAAGTGCCAACAATATTCGAAATAGAGTTAGTCAGATGAAGCTTTTGGTTAAGGAGAATTAGTAATTCATTAACCTCCCAGAGAGCTCTAACTAAAGGTAGAAGCTTCACTAATCACCCCTAAACGAGCTGCAGAGGTAGACGTGGGAATACAGATCCAGAAGACTTTCTAAAAACAAAAAAATATCTATCTACGAAAAAATACTGCATTTCCCCCCTGAAGTTCCAGAAAACCCAAAGTGGAAGTAACAGAGCAACAACTGCATAAGATAGACACAAACAACTGTATTCAAATAATTGAGTTCTAGCTGGCAGTATCAGTGCATTGATTCATAGGAGCAGTAACTCACTTCACACAAGGAACACAACAGTGATTAAATACAGTCCACAGTTCAGAGAAAACCACTTGATTGTGGGAATACATTCCCTAATTGCCAGTATTAATATTCAAGTTTAAAGGTTCCCCATTCCTAAGGGGTAATTATTTAAAGTACATTTAGCATTAGATCTTAGTAAGCAGCATTAAAGAGGTAGCAAGGCTGCAGTATGTCACCCAGATCGGTCCTCATGACATACCAAAGACTGTGGTAATTTAGACAGACAAACATCTACACGAAAAGGTCAAGACAAATTCTCTGGCAAGTTTTAACAGCTGCAATCAGTAGCAGCTCTGAATTACTGACATGAAAGATGTTCAAAAAGGTTTCCGAGCCATAAAATATACAAAAGTAAGTAGTAAGACCACTAGCCATATATTAACAAGCATTAAAATTAAAGGAAAAGACGTGGGAAATACTAAGCTGAGTTCCAGCTTAACCTTGGAATAAACCTCAAAAAAAAGGGTGCCTACAGCAGAAAATCAAATGCAAGGCTAGACTACTTGGCCATACACTTCTTTCCCCACCCTCTCCTCCCATGTTGTATGCCATTTGTCTCAGTGATTTATATACTTCAGTGTTTAAAATTTAAGTCACTGCCATCAAAATCAAGTTTTACTATACTTCATGACAAAACACAGGAAATAATGGAGATTATCTGCTGGACAGGATAAGAATTAAGGAAAGCATTATTGGCTGCTATCTGCCAGATTTGGCAGTACAAAATGCATGATAAATCAAGTTAAGTGACAAAATAAGAACAAGGACACAACATAGGCAAAAAGCTACACCTTAAAGAGGGGATGGCAAAAATTTCAGCTGAAAGTGTACACGAAGTAGACACACCCAACAAATTGTTTTTCTCATAGTAGTTACAAACAACTTCCTTTTAACATTTTATTGAAACTAATATTATACCAATTTTTTTTTTTTTTTTACACAGCTGACCAGTTTTATAATGAAGTGATTCTAAAGACTGCATTAAAAGTCTGGCTAAACGTTGGAAGCAGGAAGAGTGACCTCAAAACAGGTCACTTATGCTATAATGAAATAGCCTGCTCTCTTTTACACATTTACTACCGCACATAAGTGTTTCCTAGTGCTTTAAGTTAAAAAGATGTCTTTTTTCCTTTTCTTTTTGACAAGGTGTAAAAATAAGAGTGGGCAACAGTGTCCCTTCAGAGGTTTAGTACTACTAGAAATACATGCAAAAAGCCTTTAAAGCATACAGATAAGCTAAAAGTATGAGAAATTAAAAAATACTCCAGTAGAGGTATACAATTGAATATTAGTCAAAAAAAGAAAAGAGAAGCATAAAAATAACGAGAGACAATTTCAAAAAGGAAAGATTATACCTCTTCAGAGCTTCGCTTTCTAGAGAAAAAAAAAAAAAAAAATCACAAAAGCTGAATTTTAATTTTATCTGACCCGTCCTTGAGTAAAATTAAGTACACGTGAAGGAAAAATGGCTTTAGAAGAGAGCATTAAGGCAAACTTCCCACAGAGACTAGCCTCAGGTACCCTTCCCTTCTACTTCTTCCTCAAACTTGGGTATTTTTTAAATCTTTAGAAAAGCATATTTTTTCCCTACAGCTTCATGAATTTTCAGTTTAGCCTTTTTTTAAGCTCTCCTAGCTTTAGCTTTTGGAAAAGTGATGGAACAGGCAATGCAAAGGCATGAGGTGATCAGGACAGCTACTGTCTTACAGAACACTCAAGAGGCTGATTAAAGATTAGCTGCCTTCTTACATGGTGGCTGTATTTTGACACTCTCCATCCACTTGCAAATTTTCACAAACGCATGTATAAACTTATGAGCAAACTACTCCAGATCAATTGAATTTAACAAGGATTCAAAAGTCACAAAAAAGGTCAGGCAAACAAACAGAGCAGTTCCAGAAATCCTTGCCTCCTCAATCCATGATAAAAATACTTAAAAGACAATCCGATTACATTCTCACTTACCTTTGCTTTCTGAAGGGGTGCCATGCGACAGCACAACACTGCAGAACAGTTTTTGCAAACTTCCATGAACAGTTTTTCATGTTCCCTGAGTGCAAGAGAGAGGCTGGTCCCATCCACAACCAGTCCATGCTGGATAACATGGTCTTCCTTTATTCTATTCAGGGACAAAAAAGCTGGCTTTGTATTGGTGCGAGGGAAAAATTTAAATTTTGTTATTAACTATGCAGTTGCCCATACAATAAACAAAAGAAGTTAGCACGTTAGACAGACTGGTTCTTCAAGTCTGTCGTTATATTACTAAATAAATTTTTTAAAAAGGCAGCTTCACGTGTTTGGCACATACATCAAAGAGATTGCCATAGAATTTGAAAATAAAAGAAAACCAAGCTAAGATAATCACTTAGATAATGACATCTCAGATGTTTTACCTCTTGGCTAGCTGCATCAGTTGTTCTGCGCATGTACTGTCTGACTTGTGTTGCACAAGCTCAAGGATGTTCATGGTTCTATGAAAGTGTCCACATGATAAACTGACACTAACAGCCGTTTCATGCTTATCTCCAGTGAGTACCCACACTTTGATACCAGCCAACCTGAGCGCTTCTATAGTTTCTTGGACCTTCTCCTGCAGTCTAGAAACAAGAAAAAAATCTTAAATAACCAATTTATAACACTTAACAAAAAAAGAGTTTACACTGTGACTCCACGTTACTCCTGTAACCTCACTGTAATGATGACTTAAGACTGCATTTCCAATTTTACTTATATTTCTGGAGAATCATAGTCTGGCAGATGACATTCTGTTACCAGTAATAAAATGAAGGCCTTGATAAAACAAAACCTGAACTTCAAACCTGCTAAGTGATCAAATACTTGTAATAAGCATATTTTAATTTAAATTAGGCACCACTGCTGCATTTGAGAAGCTTTAAAACAGTCCACAATTACTATCTACTGTGGTGCATGAAATGCTTCTAACTGCTCCATCTGTACACTCCAGTGTACAATACACTCTGACTTACAGAATATCCACTACACAAGCAGAATGCTTTGCAAAGTACCTATGTATAGGAGTTTTCCCAAAGAATTAGCTGTTACCCTAAATATTTACTGTAATTATTCCATTTCACATACATTAAATCTCTCCTAATGAAGCACACTAAGTCATACTTATTAAGCCAAAATCAGTTGGTACAACGTGTTTTGAATGCTCCTCAATCCAGAGAGGTAAACATACTAAAGAAGAATAGCACAGAACTTTTGGTTGTGGTGGAAGAATTTTTTTCATGGCACACATCATATTTCAGTTATAAATCCTAAACTCGCTATGTTTTTCAGTGTAGTTAGTAGAAACTCCATTGCATACTTGTCTTCTACTCCTGTAGCCCCAAGTAATTCAAGATCCCTTTCTATGAAGTTGAATACATCTGCTAATCTTTCTTCCCGTTGTTGTAAGGCAGTCCTGGCCTCATGAAGGCGTTTGCCAATTTCTTGATACTCCTCAGGTGTGAATCTTCTGTAGGCTATGCACAAAGTTCTTAGTCCTTTCTGCGAGAAAATAAAAGACTATATTCAGAGCAGACAAGATTCTGATCTAACAAGAAGGCATCACCTGCAATTTGTTCACTTCAAGTCACAGAATTTGTACTGGAAGAATTTTCATCCAATCAGCTGGGCAAGCATATACACTTACCAAAGCAAATTCATCCACATGTATCCTTGTTTTGTCTATTTCTCCACTCTTACTACGAGGAAGAATGGAAGATTCTGCTCCCTTTGTGAATAAAAGCTTCTCCCCTAAAAAGTAAAATAGAACAGAAATTAAGAACACATACTATTTAAGAAGTTCTCAGCTGCAGCTTGTGCAACTTCTGATCACTTACCTGAGGGACTCTCTACAATGACACTCATTCGTCTGCGATTTGGATCAAACTCCAAAACATGAAGCAATTTATACCTGTATTTTGTGTTTTAATAAAGAGGGAAAGGGAAAAAAACATTTTTAGAAATAAATTTCCAAAGACAATGACTTATAAATACAGTCTTACCCCACAGAGCTTTCCCCAAAGTGTCATTTTTATATAGAAATGCTAAAAGTAATGCTACCACTGTTGAGCAACAATGTTATCTGTGTTTCTGAAACTGATTGCTTTTCATCACTTTATATTTAATTCCATTCTACAAGAATAAAAGGTTCTTCTACCAATAGGAATAGTTTCCTGAACGCTAGCTTTAGATCTGGAGATTACAATCAGCTCCTACCTATTCCTTTATCCTTCTATCATTACTTCAGGTGTAACTTTGAAAACTACATTTTGTTTCTAGCACTTGTAAACAATCTACAGTCAAAGAGGAGCATATGTTCCCTGATAACTGGACTATTTTTTTATTATGTTACCACTAGTTTAGAAACTTAATTTTAGACATTTAAGTTTAAAGTACTGCCAACTAACTGACACAGATCAAATGGATAAAAGGTGTTATGACATATGACAGATACACAGTTATCAATAATATTTCTACTCATTTTAGGAAAGTTTAAAATAATTAGATTATGCATACATGAGACTGATTCTGGGAACTTCTAGAGCTGAAAGCACAAACTGTAAGACTTTAATAAACAATCCAGTTTTCCAACTCTACTACAGTCTCAACCTTTGAGGAATGGGCAAAGATACAAACTGTTACAATACACACCTACACAGAGTAACTCACACACAACTCTTGCATCTCAGTTTCAATTGGTGGGGAATAAGATGCAAGCTGTCTTGAAGACATCAAGGGAAAAGCATTAAAAAGAGCATGCTGTGGAAAGGCAAGGTTTTCTTATGAAGAGAGAGGATTAAGAGGAGAACATTATATTAATCTTCACTACTGTTCTGTCCTTCAAAAGAAACAAGGAATAAAAATTAATACCTTTCTGGTTTTCCGAGACTTTTTACTTCCATACTGTCCCCACTAGTTCCAGTAAATACAACTCCAACCCTAAAAGGTAAAGAAAATAATACATTAATTTTAACCATCACTTTAGACATAATGCCTATTGAGAAAGGGGGCCAGGGGAGAGGGGGCCAGCGCTCTTATACCCCATTACTGCTCTCTATTTCTAGAGAAGATGAAGAATGCCCACTTTCTACAACATTTAATAGCAACATACTCTGTCCATTATAATTTCTCAAGGATTTCCATAAATATTTTAAATAATCAATTCATAACATGCCTAGGTTTTTGTGTATTTTATTTTTGTATGTTTTCATAGTAAACTGACAGTGCCAGGCCCTGGGCTTTACAATCTTTCTGAGCAAATTTTAAGGTTGCTTTTACCATGAATTGCCTGCCCTAGTAGGCAATTTCTACATTAGATAGTTTTGGCAGTACAACTCACCGGCTTGCAGCTTCAACTAAAGCTTTCTCATCTGGTGAAGAAGCATAATACTCCAATGGGGATGCTATTCCATTGGCTTGCCAGGGACCATCAGCACCATCTGTTTGATCTGCATTGATCTGCACTGTATGACAAAGGCAAACTGCTTTCAAGAAGAGTTCTTCCTCTCTCATCTGTAAGAAAGAAAAAACCTCATCTGTAACATTTACATATGAACCCAGTTTTGAACATATTTAATAAAAGAATATGTTTTTACTTAAAAATCTGCCAAATATTCCATGTTAAATAATCATATCTCAACATGTTTAATAAATATTATTTGTTCAGTAACACTTAATAGCTTCACACTTTTCAGAAATTGTGATTTTTTAAAAAAATGCTACTGCTAGAAGAGTATTTCTCTAAAATAAAACACTTTCTACCTAGGATGCCTAATGGGGGTGGCGGTGGGGTGTGTGTCTTACCAAACTATGCCTATTTCCATCTGGAGAATCTTCAGAAAACCCCTCTGGAGTTAGTTTACCATTGACCTCTTGGTACTTTACGCCATTAATGGAGCACTCCCGAAACTGCATCTCATTTTCAGTTAATGTACCGGTTTTATCTGTAAACACATACTCTACCTTTTGTAAAAGAAAACAAAAACAGACTTGGAGTTGCATATATTTGTTAGAATTAAAAAAAAAAAAAAAAAAAAATAAACTCACACTCTCCACTACACACCTTTTTTTGATCATGTAAAAATTTTAATTTCTGCCATCAGGTATTTACAGCTTATTTTTAAATTAATCAGAAAACAAAGCACAATCAATAAAAAGTCTGTAGTAATGAATTTTAATATTAAAAAAGAAGTAGAAAAC
>NW_010972798.1:5952672-5987026 GCF_000737465.1 Haliaeetus leucocephalus | reverse complement strand
AAAAGAAACAACATATTTTTTACTCTACCTGTCCCAATTCCTCATTGAGGTCTGAAGTATTTACTTGTGCTCTCTGGTTTGTTTCCTTGTGATAGAGGTCAAGATCCCAGCCAATAAAAAAAGATCCAAGAAATTTCTGCATCTCAACAGTCACATAAAGTGAAATAGGTATGATAAAATTGTAAAGTACCAGAAAAGCAAGAAAATCTGAAATAAATCTCAGAATCTACAAGAGAAAAAGAGAAAATGTAAAGATTACTGCAGTGATTAGGTGAAACATGGTTACTTAGTTATGTTTTAATATGCATGAAAAATGACAAACTGACAGAGCCGGAGGAGACCAAGTCCCACATACACAGGAGAGAACACATACAGTGACAATGCAGGCATTTCCAGGTTGCCCCAGTAACACGCCTTCAGACTGATGTAAAAAGACTGCCTGAAGCTATGACTGGATGTTTCAATCCTCAAGTTCATTACTTTTTGTCCTTTCTACTGAATCTGTCAGGAGGGCTGCCAATTAATATTAACTGCCATGGTGATTCTGTTTTCAAACAGGTCTCTTGGTCTGAAAAAACCAACACATTCCCCGTTCCATCAAACAGCACAACTCATAGGCTTTTCTAAGGAATCATTAAAAGGTGAAGGCAAACAACTGATATTCCATGTTGTCAGAGGAATGTGCAAGTATTCTGTATTGGTTTAGGACAGCAGAGTGACAAGAGGGTTCCTGTCTACTGGCACTCCCCAGTGACGTGGGTGATCCAGGCTACATGTCAAGAAAGAGACTGGATTTCAATGGCACAGACTTCTTTTATGCCTCTTCAAATCACTGTGTTTGACACATACGTTTCAGGTAAACAGCTATGGAATAGGATAGAAATTTCTCTTTATTAGGTATAACAATTTTAACAAACTCTGAAATGCAACATTACAGTCTCTTTGCAGCCTCTTTTTCATTTGCACAACAAACTCAGTATCTCAACTGGACTTTGGGAAGACTCTTGCCAAATATCTTGAATATCGAGCAAGGAAGGTTAGAGATGAGAAAAACTGGAACATCTCCTCCAACTCTACCAGATATTGGTATAGGAGAGCATTTTGAAGAAAGGAAGTAAAAAGTAGTCAACAGTTTGCAAAGCTAAATAATGTCTGTTCTCCCTAATTAGGGAGTGTTGCTACAACTACTTAATAAAAGTCAGTACCAATAATTAAGGTGTCTGACAAAAACCTCAGGAAGTTCTGTGCCTCAAGAGATCTTCCAGACTAAACCAGAAATGATAAATAAACACTGAGAGCAGTAATTCATGTAAGAGAAGATATACTGAGAAGAACTGACAATTACTAAGGTTAGTGAGTTTCTTCAAGCACTGTCTATTAAATAACAATGTACACAATACAGGACAGATTAACAGAGAAAGCATTTCAGGTAAGCATGTCAGCATATTGAGAAATGCAAAGCAGATTATGGAAGTAAACAAGGGAGAGAGAAAAACAAAGACATGATAGAAAGAGAAACACAGATGGCTCTGTACGCTCCTGAACGCAAAGGTAACGGATGGAAAGACTGAGTAACTACTCATCCTGATTCTATTCAGAATTGAAAAGGCTCCACAGGCTAGTCTAACTTACACCAGCAACTACTTCAAATTAAGAGAAGCCACAAATTTACTCAACTGACTGCTTCAAACAGTTGAAAGTGTGCTAAGTGGGTGCAGGTACTAAGAGTAAAAGTCATTAAATAATTTGAAAACTTTAACATTCATTCAGTACTTTTCAACAGTGACACTTTCAGATAAGTTTATTTTAGAATACATTGAAAAGGTTTTGATAACTGTAGTGATAACCTGAATTAGTAATTTAAACAAAACACAGCATTGAGATAAACATATTTTTCCAGTTAAACCACAAAAACACTTTGCATGACAAGCTTCTGAGAAAGTTGCATGTTCTACTGAAATGCCAGTAAACTCTTCATTCTCCTTGAATCAAAGACATTCTCAAATTACTTCTTTTTCCTTCCTGAACCACTATGTACTAACCATAAATTTTGCTCTACTTGTGAAGCAGAACAGAACTCTCCTGACTTGGAATTTGGACCTTTTTGCACTTAGTGAGCGCATTCAATTCTCAGCTCTCTGGGAGGTGGGGAAGGCGAGAGGGGGGTGCGGGTGTTAAACATCTGATACCACATCACATGCGGAAACTGGATTTCTAATTTTTCTGTGCTTCGAAAATCCCCTCTACTTCCTAGAATCAGCTTCAGCCAGCTCCTGAACTGCTTTGGAAGAAGGCAGACTTGTACAGAAATCAAGAATTAAACAGAACACAGAAAAATACAGAATGCTCTGAACTGCAGACTTAAGGAACACTTCAAAGTATCCCTCCAATCTCTACAGAAGAGTGAGAAGGCAAGCAGGAGCTTGAGCAAAATTACAGCCTTACAAAATTGTCTGAACAATCTCAACATCACAGAATGTCTAAATGCCTGAACTGTGAAATCACTGCAATGGAAGGTGCACAAGAACAGGTATCCTCCTCTTTTCATTTAAGGAATGACAAAAGACACCCAAAAGAACAGTTATTATAGTAAGATCACAGAACATCAGAAATATGTCCTAACAAACCCCAAAATTTTCAAAAGGCTTGGTCTTTTCATAAAGGAAGAAAAAGTCTAACCAGTAACAGAGATAAGATATTTCTACACAAGGGTGAAACTACATAGGACTATCTCAAAAATACTGAAACAACAGCACACAGACTTGCAAGTGCATCATGTGGTAGTTACACCTATATCCAAGAATAGAGACATAATAAATATCATATTCAGTATACAGTGGTTGAGTGTTCCTCAGATATGCAACTGGGTAGAACTACATTACCTTACTACTGTTTCTTTCATGCTCTGTTTTTCCATTATACCAAGGCTCATCCCATTTTTCTTCAGCTTGCCATGCATACTTTAAAATAGTGCTCAGAATGGCTTCAAAGAGGAGGATTATTAGATAAATAATCAAAAAGGAATTCATGGACCTACAAAGAGGCAAAAAAAAACCCCGCAACTTCAGTTTATTTTACTTCATCTGTTGACACACTGTGGTTACATGAATTGTTTAAAAACTTATTGTACAATTTTTTAAAAAATGTATCTTGTGTTTGATATGTATATAAAGTTTCTATGTGACAAGCAAGCAACAGAAGTGAAAAGAAATACTACATCTGACTAAGATATACTCTACAAACATCAATATGAAGACTAGATTAAGGTGCAAGAATACCCCAGCAGCTGACTTGTGTCACACCTGTTGTCCAAGATTTTGGGGACTGACTTATCCTTCTCTTCTTCCCTGAGTATCTAGCAAGGGTGTGAAGGCAATACAACCAACCACAGTGGAAATCCAAATCTTCTTCAGTTAGAAGAGCACTACCACCTGCATCTGATTATTTAACCCAGACCATGCTATACCAGAATATAGTCAAACTTGCCTCTATATTCCATAATGCTAGCCACATCACCTTTCCACCCCTTGCTTGGATGACTGAACTTTTCCTGTGCGCTCTACAGGTCGTTTTGTATCTGGCTATAGAAGAATAATCAATCCCATGTTGCAAAAGAATGCCAGAAGGCTATCTCAGATTTTTAGGAACTGGAATAAATGCAACATATCAGAACTCCTTTTCCTTTTAAAATAATTCATTAGGTTCAACATATAAATCTCTATTATTATAACACCTATCCCATAACTACGAGCAAAGATTTTTAAAACTGAGCCTGCAACTTGTGCTAAAAGCAAGATACATTGAAAAACACATCTGGATAGGCTATATCCTTTAGACTAGGTAAAACAAAGCTATCTTCCATTATATTAAATACTATGATTCAGGACAAAGATTTCTAAGTGATTAAGACTTCATTTCAATCCATCCTCTTTAAAGGCATGATGCAGTTTTACAGTAAAGGGTGCACAGAACAGCAGAGGCTGGGACTGTTGTGAAAACTGTCTCTGAGCATCTGGTTCAAGCAGCATTTCACTTATCATTAAATGATCTCCACATCTGAAAAAACAAACCTCCTGAACTAACTTTTCTGCTTCAGTCCATTTTAAGCTTGGGTATTTCAACTTTGTACACTACTGAAACAATCAATAAAGGATGAAATACCAAGAAACAGATTTTGTATTTATAGCTTCCCACTGAAGGCAAAGCAATTACACTCTCTTCCCATGCCTACAACCTAATGACGAGATCATCAGGGTTTTAAAGTTACCGAGGAAAAACTAAGTTAAAACTCTACAAATAAGAAAGATATTAGAAAATAAACATACTTTTCTACTGCTGACCGTTTCTGAGATTTACTCTTGTAATTTAATGCCATCTTTGTCTCCATACCTGTATACACTGCAACACCTGGGAAGGAAGGGGAGGGGAAAGAGTTATACTTTATTTTCTGCATATATAAAATTTGTAGAATTTTTCATTTTAAAGAGACATAGGATAAAATCAAGAGGTGAGAGTACTTTTGTGTTTACTTCAGTACAATGGTGAGACAGTATTTTGTAAGTATTTGCAACATTCTGCTATAGTAAAACAGTACTACTGAAGTAATTTTAACACCTACTAAAACATTGTTCATTATTATGACTGTACTGCTCTTCAATATGTATTTTATGGAAATCAGAATGGTAAATCTCAGGAGAAATTCTTGAACAATGGGTAACAGTAACAACAGTAATTTATCCATTAAAGTTAAGTTATTCCTTTATCAAACCACTTCAAATATTTTCACAGATCAGAGCTGGAACTTTATATCCATATAGATTCTTCAGCATAATATCATTACTTTCATCTATAATCATATGCCCTCAGGTGACAGTCAGCAAGATTATCACAATTTCTTCAGTGCAAGTAGAATTAAACCACAGTTCATCAACATGTTTTAAGAAGAGAATACTCTTTAAATATTTAGATGTCTACAAACCAAATATTTCTTTAGTGTTTTTTAATCTTGCTCCACGAAGTAAGAGACTTTCAGGCCCAAGAGGTCTAAAAAGAAATAGATATATCAGCATTTTAAAATTAGTTGTTCTGTATTTTGTAGGACTGGTGAAATCTAGTTTCCTGTGCAAAGTTGTGCTATATCCCCTATGAATTCCCACTGCAACAACTCCAACCCCACCCTCATTTAGGTCCATCTTCAATCCTCTTTCCCTTTTACCATACCTCACCCACACATCTCCAGAGAGCTCTCAGTTTCCTTTCATGTCTCCTTTGGTCACTGCCATACTCTCCCACCACTGTTCGATATCCCATAATTAGTGACTGAGCTAAATATACCAAATGGCTGGTTCAGAGAGACCGGCAAGTTACTTGAGAAGCCAGCAGGCAAAAAAAACCTATTGAGCTCACAGTACAAGAGGAATGGTATTTCAGGTTTGGGTATTTTACCTATCTTACTTCTACCCCTCTGTCAAACTGAAATGATCTAGCAAGTTCAAAAGCTATTCACAGCAGAAAAACAAAGACAAACAACTAGATGGACACAATACCACCACAACAGTGCAAGTTCTGCTTCCTAACACAAGAGTAAAATTTCATGAATGTTTTTTCCTCACATCTATCACACCACAATAATACATTTATTTCACTGGCCAAGTTAACTGTAAACAGCACTGTGAAAATAAAGGTCCAGTTAAAATGAAAGTTCATATAAAGTTAGTGCCATATGTTCTACTCCAGTGGCTGTATCATCTTTAGAAACTGCCAGCAGGGTTGGTTTGAAATAAAAAAAATAATAAAAAGGTGCAATCACTATTTTTGCCAGTGTTTCAAATGAAAGCAGAAACTGAGCAACTGCAGCAGCCAGGTTGACATACTGGGTATAAGCAGAAGAATTAAAGATTATACACCAAGTGCTACGGCATACAAGCCCTTGAGTTTGTCTTACTTTTCCATTAGCTGTACCACAAGTAGCCCATGATCACTATTACATAAACAAAGCTCTTATACTTGAAGTTCCTTTGAAAGCATAACCTGGAGTTACTAAAAAAACCCCACCACAACCACAAAACAACCCCCAAACCCACACCCCACCTCCCACAGTTAAACATTTAACTTAAATGTGACTGCAAATGTGACAGTTACCATTCCAAATACAGTGTGCACCAATTATACACACAGATTATGACAGGTTCTTTAAATTACACATATATATGATAATATTTTTAGGCTAGACTCAAACTTTAATTGAAAAATTGAACTGAAAGGGACTAAATGGCCAAGCATTTAACCTTTTCTTATAAGAAACCTACTGTATACTTCTGGATTCAAGTGGGTTTTGCAGTTTGTAAAACCAGTCTGACAAACCCAAAATACAAAACCTGAATCAGCGTAATACAGACTAGACAAGTTTATCTTTCACAGTCAGAAGATACAGCTCCACCAGTAGTCAGAACTTGCAATTATTCTTCACACTCCCTTTAAACTGTCTCTGTTATATGTTGTCAACTAAATTATTTTGATGGCTTATCCCAAAGCTGAACCTGTCAAGCTTGGCAGTAATGAATTCTGAAAAGCTCTAAGTGAAGTAGCACATAAAGCAACCTTAGAAAACAGCTGAGTGGGTTTGGGGAGGGGGGGTTGGGTGGGTTTTTTTTGTGGGGGGGGTTGCTAAGGCCTTGGTCTTGGGGCCAAGTGATCTGCCTTCTACATTCCCGTATTTCTTGCAAAACCATTGACAAATCATTGATTCACTCTGAACTCCCTGCTACTCCTACTTAAAATTGACAGATGTTTGCCAGCCTTACAGGAGGTGCTCAGATTGAAAGACCTTCAGTCCTTCAGACTGAAAGCACACATTGAGGTGGAACTTGGACGGAAAATAATACTGCTTTAATATTTGATTCAGGTAGAAATTTCACGAAAAAAATGTGTAAAGGATAACATTTTGGACATCAGAAGAGTGAAAGAATTGTAACAGATCTACCTGCTTCTGTGACACATTTATACAACATAACACAGCGCTTCACGTTTTGAGAAGAGGTGACCAAGTTTTTTGAAATCTTGATTATCAACAACTCTCAAGAGAAAATAATTAAATAACTTGCATGCTAAATATTCCTGAAGATCTGACCATTTCTTGTGAGTGATTTTCCTGCCTATTTCAAACCATGATCTCTCTCACGCCTGTTCTTCCTATTTACCCTCCTGTCCTGTTGTGGTGTGGGGAAGTGAATGAGCAGCTGTGTGGATGCTTGGCTGCTAGCTGAGGCCAACCCGCTGCAATTAGCAATCTTTTGAGGAAGTCCACATGTAGGTCTGTAAGTGGCTTCACATCTTTATATTTTCACATGTTTAGTTATGTGTATGCTACTTGCTATGACTGCGTAGGGAAAGGGTGTGAGCACATGGTTTTATGTGCACACAATTATGTGGTCACTGTTACAGATGTAAGCACTTATCTTTACATCCCAGGTAGTACAGTAGTTTGAAATATATACTAAAAGCTACAAATTAGTAGCACAGGCTTTGTTAAAACAGACCAATAATTTCTAGGAATTTCAACTGCAAAAACACCTGTTCAGTGCCTCCAATAAACAGATGACAGGGGAAACTGTTGTAGTCTACACTATATGCCACTGGAAAATGTTTAAGATCAATAAATGTTTTAAAATAACAAATAGCAACAAAGTTACCAGCTTATTACCAGTGCCTAAAAATTACCCCCTTCAGAACTGCCAAGCTTCCCAGAACTGTCCAATTAAATCTGAAAAACTGGATAGCGATGAACTTTTCACTAATTTTTTTCTCATCTTCACCTGAAGTATGTAGCTATAATTGAATTGATACTTTCAGTAAAAATACCCCTCTCTTTCATATATTTAACAGTAACTATTTTTTGTGATTTTAACCAACTCCATCAGTTCTAAACATTAATCTTATAAAATTTTACTTACCGTACAATTTCTTCAGTTTGTTGACTTACAGTTATTCTTCCAACAAATCTATGAAAGATGGCCATGTGTTAGAAAAATCTACATAAAGATTAAAAATTGTAAAAAAACTCCTCCATATTTACAGAAAAGTCATTAATGGCTCAGAAGTACAAATTAATCAACTTTTATTAACAATCAAACTAAAACAATATGGCAACACTGGCAATAATTTTACAAGAGATATTTAACAACAGAAACATTTATCCTTCAAAAGAACAGTCATTTGAGAAAGCCTATTAGGTTTCACTAATAAAACCACAAAAGTAAGAAATAATTCCTCAACAAATGTAAGTTAGCATATTATCCATCAGAAACAGTAATTTTTCATTTAACAAAGCCAATCTACTGTGCTTTTAAAATGTGACACTTGCATATTTAGCAAGACCCCAGCTACAAATAGGGACATAAACTTCTATAGTAATTGTACCTTAACTTGATGTTCTCTACAAACTGAACTAAAGATCAAATATTTGAACAGCTGTTCAAACTAAGCATCTTAGTTTTTAAGAATTTAATATTTCTCAACGATCCCAAAGCTTACTTAAGAATAGCTTCTGTGATACACTTGGATTTTGAAAACTACTAGTTGATAGCTACCATTTTCCATTACACAATTCAGGAGGAACTTGGATGGGAATATAACTTTTGTTACCTATGATGCTGTTTTACAGAGCCTAAGGCATTGCTGGCTGATGTTAAAAGCTGAAATGAAGTACAGTCAGATACAATGGTTTTAATCTAAATTTCTGCTGCTGAAGAATGGAGTTCAAATCTTCTCTTAAGCACAAGCAAAATAAACATGACCAACACATATCCTTAGAATTAACATAAGCTTACAACAATTTTCTACGGTTTGAGTTAATTCCATTAAAAAATATACTCTATAGTACTGAAATCTCCTGGCAGAATCTTATACACTCCTTCTCTCCAACCTGCTCACACTCATAGGCCATTTAATTCTTCAAAAGCTGGAAACGAGTTTACTAGTTAGAACAGAAATGTACATAAGTGTCATGATTAAAATACAAAAGGTAAATATTATCCTGTAACTTCTGATTTACTACTGAAATAATCAAACTTAACTTGTCACTTGCAACTTTCAATAAGTACGTATGTATAAACACACTGATTATTATGACCTAAAATTTAAGCAGATATCTGAAGCTATTTTAATCCCAGCAAGACCCATAACATTCCTAATATTAAACACTTCATTTTGATTTAATTTCAAAATCTCTATTAGTAAAGTGATACCTGTATAGATCCGCTTCTGGCTGCTGACATTCTATAACAGCTACAAGTTTGTCCAGGTTGGCAACAGACTGTAACACTGCTGTTTCTGGGACTGCAACATGTGTCTGTAAAACAGCGTCCGTTAAGTTAATCATACAGGACTACTGGGTTGGGGGCGGGTGGGGATGGTATTTCAACAGGCTGAAATAAAAATAGCATCACAAATTAACTACATTCTATTTCATAGTAGTAACCCAGACCTTAAGATTTGTCTCTCCATCCAAACTTGCAGTAGTAACATGGCATGAACCGTCAACTCGATCAGATGACAGAAGCACCAGATCTGCAGGAAAAGTCTCATCTTTGGCTACTCTGACAATGTCCCCCACCTAATGAAGTGAACACAAATAAGAAGTGTACAAACAGAGTTTTAAAAGAGAAGAATTCATTTCAGCATTGTTAACAAATCATGATAAAACAGGCCACAATGATTACTAATGAAACAAGAGCTTTAGCTACGCGATAGAAACACAATTTTCAATTTGTCCTTAGGCACATACCCGAATGTTTTTAGATCTAGTTTTTACAAGGCCACCACTTCGAACAACATAAACTGGAGCACCATTTACTTCATTGTCTGCTTTGTGTCGTAGCCAGTCTTCATAACCCTGTGGAAAACATACGAATTTATTTTGTAAGCAAGAAACCTATAAAGCATTAACAAATATCTTCTAAGCAAATATGCCTGCTGCATAGCCTGAATACAGTTACTAACTTCTCTTGAGTTTCTACAGCTGTTACTCAAGAACCTGGGAAACCTCTTAATTTTCACTTACCTTACACAAATAAGTAAAGGCAAATAAAGTAGCAGAAGTGGTGAAGAAACTTAACAGTCCCATGTTCTGTTAAAACAAACAGGCAGTGACACTTTCTGCTGACGAGATGAACAAGTACTCATTCAATCTTTTATCTATGTGGATTAATATACCACAAAACTGGGAAGAGCCACTCCCAGTCTCTCTTACGGATTTTTTTTTTTTTTTTTTTTTTAAGAGAAGTAACAGACTGAAATTACTTCCTCATATCACAGCATATAGCACTTCTTAGAGTTACTGCCATTGCCCATGCACGAAATCTTAGAGAGTTCTTAATTTTGTATGACATGCTGTTCACACATCAGCTCTGTATAGCAAGAGAAAAGGACTGAGAAGGTTTTAGTTCTTTGTGAGTCCTAATGCAACAGTTCACAGCAACTGAGTTTTTAATGGATAAATTAAGCAGTTTTCCTTTACTGGGTATTTGGCACTTCTTTAAGCACCCTTTATCCCACGCACACACACATGCAAACATCCATGAGAGTGAATCCAGGTATATTATTCCCCTCCTATTTTCCTAAACTATCAATACATTGCTTATTTAATCTAACAGCATGACTGTCAATAGCGTGATCTCTGATTCCCAAGTCTAGGTACTGTTTGGAAAGGCCTATGAGCAAGCACAAGAAATGGATCAGCCTATGCAGGAAGTTCAACTGCCTCTTACATCCTGGCAAGACTCCTACAACTCATTTGCAGTAAGAGAGACATTTCCTAAAATGCTTTTCTGAAGGTATAAAAAAAGTGAAGGAGTTAAAATCACTTCCTTGGAAGTTTTTAGACAGAAGGGGGCCCTCTGAAACAGCACGCATAATCCCAACTCATCCTAGAACGTTACAAATATTATATATGAATGTCATAACACAAAGAGTACTAATGCAGATGCAGTTTGGAGAATTCTGCAGTTAACTGGAGTTTGGAGGAAAGTTGTATGATGAATTCAGCATGTTAAAAGTATAGTTCTGCAGTTCTACCTTCATGCACCTCCACTGTTACTAGCACAAATGAGTAGGGACAGCACAACTGCATGGGAAGGAGAGGGGGAAGTTTTATATGCCAACTGCTTAAAAATAGATAATTAAGAAGTGTGTAGTAATAGCAGCCACGCAGACAGATACTGGGAAATCAGAATCCTAAAACCCCTAAGTAAGACTCTTTAGGAGTCCTTCCTAACCAGTATGAAAAAGCAAAAGTGAATATCTACAGCTCCTTGTTAAAGGTGAATGACAGAAGAAAACAAGAACTAACATCCAGTAACCTTGGGGCATTTGTCTCATAAATCTGAACAGCTGAGCAATATGGGCATTTGGCAAAGAACTGAAATTTACCTTCTTTACAAAGTACAGATTTCAGCGCTTTCTCCATCTGACACCTATTGCCTGCAACACAAGGGTGACACCTCACACCAGGGAATTCTTAAGAGCCAACTTACTGTGGTCAGTTTAAATTCCCCCAAAATTTATCTACTGCGGCATTTTTTGAAAGAGTTCCTTATCCTCACTTGCAAATATTGTAAAAATACTGTTAAAAAGAAAGATGCAATAGGAACACAGGGAATGTTGCTTAATTGCATGAACAGAAACTAAAGATTAAAATCCCTCAATTAAATTATATTCTTAAGTCCTCCTTAAATAACTGCAGCAACATACTTGAGAAAAGGACAAAATTAAAACAGGCCTGCATATTATATTACCAGGTTTTTCATTCTTGGTTTAGGTCTATATTTACTCAAAATCTGCAAACTAGTTGTTTCCGATTTACCTGACAGTCATGCAAACATCTGTGTCCAATGAGCTTGTTTCCTAAATACCTATGAACTTACTGAAACGAACTAAGTTCCCTAAAGTTCCTTAGGAAATACCTTTATTTTGTTGTATTTTGTTTTGGGGTTTTATAACTTTTATTTTTGTTTTATTTTTATTTATTTTATTTTCTCATTCTGGACTCCTCTGAGGACTGCATACACATCTTCACAGGCATAAGGAGGAAAGTGCTCTGGCTAACAAGATAGACAAAATGACACAGCATAAGTTGCATCACTTTGCAGTCCTGTATGTCCTTCTTCTGACCTAGGTGTAATTACATTTCTAGGAAGAAAAAGGTCTATCTCCTTGGCTGAGATTAAAATAAGGCTGAGTTTTGAGGCTGCTAGAGGTGTCACATTAACTGGCCTTCTGGAAGCAGGGGAGAGCTTTTCCACCCAGTGCTTACCTTCTCAAACCCAGATATGGTTAATGCTTCTATTTTTCCCCTTCATCTTTTGAAAGACTACTAAGTTACAGTTTAACATTTATCCTGATGTAACTTTGTACAGAACGAGTCCCCTGCAGCTTTCAAAAGGGGTTTCTTCCCCTAAAATCTACTCCCTATTCCACTTCAGGTTCAAAAGATAATGGGAGCTGGTTTTGAGACCATACTGGGTATCTTCCCCTCTGCATTCCAACAAAAGATTTATATTTCTTCCTTGTCTAGGGGCAGCCTGTTGGAAATAGCACATTGAATTGTCTTTACAAGATAAGAGCTTGTGAATACTGTTTGCCTACTTTGCAGCAGGTAGGATAAACATGAGAGTACATTAGATCAGTTTAGGGAGTTCCAATAGTCCTTGCAGAGACACCGAGACAATCAGAAAAACTCTTGATGCTTGGCAAGTCGCGAATGATTTTAAACTACTAGAAGGAATGACAGAATGTCTATTCTTTGCAATTGATGGTAAGATACTTATATTTCCCAATATAAGGTTGGACAACTAGAAACAAGGTGGTAGTAGACTATTTTGGACAATTTTAGACTTATACAAGTCCACCTTCGTTCTGGAAAAAAAATTCTAATATTTCTAACCAAGTTGCACAATCTCTTTCAGTTCACACAGCTTTAAGGGATGTTTTTCATTGCCTACTTAAGGCTGTAGCTCTTGAACATGTGATTTTTTGGGGGGTGATGATAACAACTGCAATTGAATAGGATTAGGGCACTCTACGTATACAAATTGCACAGCAACAAAATGAAATGTTAGTTCAAATATTATTCCAGCATAAAGATCCCCTCTGCCCCAAACACTATTCTATCCCTTGAAAGCTAGAGCTGTTTTTATTTTGCCCTATTTCAGAGTGGCTTTGGGTCTTACAGGCACAGAAGACAAATTGAAATGCCAGTTGTAGCTCTGTAACAGTCTCCTGCTTACTTTTCAGTTGCTATGACTGCATCTCTTCCCCAGACAGCACTGTCAAACCCTTTGAAGGGGACAGTTCCTGAAAATTACATCCCTGCAGAAGAGATTGTAGTTTCTATCCACATCACCTCTTTATTTATGTGCTTGTTTCTTTCTCCTCTTGCTTTAAGGGTCTAAAGAAAACAGAAGATTTTTTTTTTTTCTTTCTCTCCCCCCCGCCTCTTTTTTTTTTAACCTTCTCCTTCCAGGGGCTCCAGGTCTTAGTAGGATGTAGTATGGTGCTTGAATAACATTTCTATTAAAATTCTATTAAACATACTTACAAGATTTTTCTTACTTCAAGTGCTATAAAGTACTCCAAAATGTTTTATGCAACCAAAAAAAAGGAAAACAAAACCAGCAGCTTTCTAAACTGGACCTTTTACCTGATATAGGATTACAGTTAATTTTATGCCATGAAACATACTCCTCAGGGCAAAATTTGCTTCTTAACTACTGACAAACATGGATTGCACCACTGCTTCACCTATCCAAGCTCCTTTCTCAGTGTGTCACAGGGGAGGATTGGTTTTAATATGCAGCGAGGTGTGCCAAAGGAATAAGTGAGGAGCTTTCAGAAAAGGTCTTATAAAAAGTGACATGTAATGTTTAGACAAAAATGCTGTCTGACAGTCATTCACTGTCCATTTAAGGGTACCGCAGTGAGTCACTAAGGGCTTGACAACTAACCAAAATGCTCAAGTTCAAGCATCTAACAAGAAACATTAAATAAAAAAATCCCTTCTAAAAATGACACCTTTTTAATTTATTTTTAGTATCTAAACATTATCTTGGTCAGACTTTGTTAAGTAACTTTACCTTAGAAAGACTTCATGCTACAAGATTTTTCCCATTTACCTGTTTTATGGCTGTCACAGTTATGACAAAGAATAATGGCAATCCACTGGTAATAGGACTGGTAGGGGTATCTATCATGAGCTGGAAGAAAAGAAAATATGAAAGTTAGCCCAAATTATATTTGTACCTTCCAAAAAACCCAATGAAGCAAGATGACAACTAGTTTCCAAACTCCTCATTATAACCTGTGAGTATTTTTACTGCACTTTCTGCAGTATTTCTGGAGCAAAACTCCATTCCTGACACCTAAATAATACATGTCAATAATGATGCAAACAAAGGTTCTAGGGCATAGAACAGACTTAATCACAATTGTAATGCATGTGCCAATTTTAAGAGTCCTTAGTAAAAGGAAGCTATGTTTTCATCCTACAAAGATGAATTCAAAAGTATATTACAAAGGAAAGAAATCTGCATTTCGTGAAGCTCTTTCAATACTCTATACAATCTACTGCTTAACAGCAATGTAGAGCATAATAACCTCCACTTCAGAAGTGAAAATAAAGTTAAAAATAGTAATTTCCAACAGTTTAAAGAACACACTTTCTTAGACTGCTCCTTTCTGGTTCCCCCAAGTTAACATGCAGTTTTTACAATTTGTGCTATTATTGCTGGCATGCCAAAAGTGCAGTGTATACACTAAAATTCTGTATGTGAGGGGGATATTAGTGGTTCTCCTCTGCTGCAGGAAAAAACCAACATGGTCAAGTGCTGTAAAGAAAATATGCACAAGAACTATTCAAAACCACAGACACTGATTTGATCCACTTTACCTGAGACTTATGGCATTGCTTTGGGAACCATTAAAGAAGAAAAAAAAAAAAAATATAATCATACATGAAGTTTACTCTGTTAAGAGCCAAGAACCTCATAGAGAAAACAGATTATGCCACCTTACAACACATGCATGAGCTTCCCCCCCCCCCCAAAACACAGACAATTTATGGAATACAACAAAAATTAGATCTAGCCTGCAATACTGTCTGCTCTTCAACTAGCATTGCAATTTCAGGTTGGCAGCATGTTGTCCAAGAAAACCCATGCCAAAAGCATCCGATTTTTGGCTGGATAGGGTTCATCATGACATTTCTGCCATCTACACTCTCTCCTTCTTTCTCAAGAGAGGCTCATATGTGAAAATGGAGCAAGTTTTGTGCTGGTGGAATTGTCATGGCAGCCTGCTCCTTTTGCCTCTTTCACCAGAACACCACAGCCCTTTGTCTGCTACGCAGCTGGACATGCATTCATCACACAACTGGCATGAAGCCTCATGCGAACAAAATGCAGTCTGTCACCATGTTTCTAGCATGCATATGTGTGGTGAACAATGTGGACTGGATTGTGCTGCATGTTTAAATCACACAATGAGAACTTGTCGCAGCTCTGTCATCCCCAGTGGAATAGGGTGGTAATGACAGACACTGCATCTTGGTCAAATGAGATTCATAGGACAGAGAAGATACCATGGTGATCAACTTTGAAAGGCACCTTTGCCTTATAAAGAGAAAAAAATGTTAGATATTAATGAACTCCCAAACGGGATTTGAATAAAACCAGAATTCCGTTCTAACAAATGAACAAAAATGACTGCAGCTTTTCTCTTGTTCGGTTTCCAAGAATACAGACATATAGACAAGACATTTCCCATACAAATTAGGGCATCCACTTGAGTCACAAACTGGGAGAAGAACAGGATTACATTCTGAATAGAAGTTCTGCCTTTAGATCCATATTTGTTCATGGACATCACATTTAGATATTACTGAAGTCTAACAGTTTGAAAGGAATGTGACTCAAAATTGAACTAAAAAGGTAAATTTGCATTAAAAAGAAAGAAAAGCTTTAAAAATGCAACACTGTCTGTGGTTACTTTAAGTAACATTTATGTTCCATCTCCAGCATGCCCCCATCTTCCTTATGATACAATATGTTAAACAGCATGAAACATCATAACAGGAATGACAAAGACAATATTATTAACTAGGAAGATGGGATGGGCAACACATTCTGTTAGACTAAGTTAGAACCATATGACTTTAGTAACTCCCAACACAGGAATTTTTAGCCTATTAGAAAGCTCATTCTTTCTAAATGTGAAAGAACAAGAGTAAGGGACACAGGAGGCAATGGATTAAAAATTGCAGAACTGGCCCTCCTACTGACATTTTGCATAATCACAGACAAATCTTATGAACTCTTCAGTATTCCTGATTTTTGCCCAATGAGGCACCACCTTTTTCAGATGCATACCGCAAGTGTTGGTTAATCACTGTGGAGGGCTGTGCATGCTCAACGCATGCTATTTTGTAACAAAAGAAAAGTTTGTGTACCCCAAAAATCTTGTCTCTTAGATATCGATTGGTCTTTCAAAAGTTATTCTCTCTCCTTACAACTTTTCTCCCACTTACTCTTCATCTACAAAGTCTGCAATGGCTCAACAGAATTCAAGTACTAGTACAGAGTTGGAGGTGCAAACATCACAGAAAATTTACAGACTGTTATAATGTACTTGTGGATGTTCTTAATTAGAAGAAATATACTCTGCTACAAAAGCCACAGTAATATTTCTGACCTATACTGTATCAACAACAGCACTAACTGATGTCTTCAAAACTCAAAAACTGTCAATCCTAGCTGTAAATCTTCATGTGTTCATTTTATCCGAACAAATTGAATTTGAGGATCTTAGAAGTGTGTGACAATAGTGTGTTATTTACAAAAGCAAGATTCCACCTACAATGAGTATATACACTAATCTATGCTCAGCTCAAGAGCAAGCATACTGCCCAATTTGATGCAAGTGAACTTGAACCTCTGCATTTCTGCACACTAATGTCCCAGAAGCATTTAAAAATGCACAGCATAAAACTCCTGGTTTATTCAAACACCACCAACATCCACAAAAAATCAAAAAAGCACATTTGAACAGATTTAAGATTGTATTTTGAGGCAGACAATTGAGTCTCTGTGCTGAAAGTGCAATGGACATCGAAGCTGCACGCTTAAATATATTAGCATTCATGAAGATAAAACTTAAAGACAGTACTTAAGTTTGGACATAATTTTTTTAAAGATTTTTTTCCTAGAGAATCTGGAAATATGTTGTTTTTATAGACAGAATATGCAAGTAGAGAAGTCAAATTCAGAATGAAAATCAGTGGCAGAATTTACAACATAAATTGCAATTCCATGAGTAGTATTCAACTTACCTGAACCAAAAATATAATCAGAAAATAAAAGTTGGCTACTCTTCTGAACTGCTCAAATAAGTTTTTTGGAACAAAATTCCACACTGTGTACTGAAGGGAAAAAAGGGAGAGAGAGAGAATAACAGTTTTGACATACTGAACAATTTCTCAGTGAAACTCTCTTAACCTACATCTTTCCATTTTCCATCTCCCCGCCCCTAAACCTTCTTGCCCTACTCCCACACAGAACTGCTGTATCCAATTTCCACACACCCCCACACACCCCACCAAGTACAGCTAGCAGGGAAGCAGGAGTAGCAACTGCATTGCCTTTACAGTCAAAGTCTTAAATGTTCTCGTACCAACTGGGATAGGAGCAGCTGGAGTCATCTGGCTGCTTGTATCCTGGGTAGCAGAGAAGAAATTAATTCTTGCAGCTGTAACTTTCTCTCTTACACTAGAGCAACAAGACACATCCCCACCATCAGTTCTACTGATTCCAATCCAAGGTCACACTAGGAGGGAATCTGCAATTGCAGTCCATTGCTGATACATTTTATGCAGAGTACTATCTTACACTTTGGCTATTTTATAAATCCTCACAACCAGCTTCATCCCTCCTTTTAAGCAGTTCTGTGCATCACATCCAGACACGGGCAACACTGCTGTAACATCTACTTTTCTTCAGAAATTCTGACCAACATGCTTAATTGTTCTGTACTTAGTCAGGTTCTGAGGAAAGAGGGATGAGAGCAGGAGAAAAACTACACAGGAAACAACCTATCTTTTTCCTCAAAAAAGTTTAAAGCTTGTTTCATTCTGAATATTGTATATGCACCATTAGACACAATACACACATGCACATTTGCTACACAACTTCTTAAGTAACATATCAAGTGGTTTTCCCATGACAAATTGATTCCTTACCTTGGATGATATGATTCTGTTGTCCGCAAACTTCTGGGGAACATAATGGCCATGCTGGGGAAAACGATTTGCTATATAAATAGTTCTTGTATCGCTTTGATGCGGTGGGTCAAAACCCTAAAACACAAAATAAAAAAAAAAAAAAGATGATCAAGAAAGACTATTTTATTAACTGTAGTTCTGTAAAACTGTTATCTCTGTGCTGAAAAATGATATCCAGGTATCAAGTAGCAGTTTTAGAACAGCGGTTTTTGAATGGGAAACAAAACTAATGTGTAAATTAAAGTCTGCTGTGTCCAGAGAATTTTCAAAAATTGGGAAAAAAATAATAATCTCAATTTTGAGGTTGTGTACTCATTCTGGAAAATGAACGAAAAAATCCTAAGTCTCAAAAAGGATAGAGAATACTTGCTATCATGCAAACTTGAAGCCCTGTGAAACTTAAAAAAGAAGAAACAGAAATGGAGATGAAACATACATATATTACAGAACCTCACAGTCGAGCTTATGATAATCCTAATAAAACAGATTATGAGAAAAGGTCAAAACAAACAAGTCACAATAGTATGCTATGATAACTGGATTTTGAAAAGATTCTCACCAGCTTAAAAACAAAAGTATATGCATCTGACTAGACAACAGTATTTTTCCAAACGAGTTCTATCCCCGAGAACTAACATTTTGTCTAACGTCAAATGCGATTTCCTGACATTACCACCAATTCACACATGAGGGGTAGCAACACTAAAAGCAAACTCATTAAAAAGATACTCAGAAGTACTTATCAACAGTTCCCTGCCAAAAAAGATCTGAGTGAGGTCCCTTGGAACCAAAGCCCTGTTTCAGGTCTAAAGGTCAGTATTTTCATCAACTGCCTCTCTGCAAGGGGAAGGGGAACACAGATGTTAAATTTGCAGGTGACACCACCTCAGGACTGCAAGAACACCAAATGAGAAGAAAGATTCAAAATCATCTTGACCAACCAGATGCATGGAAGCCTGAAAGATACAGCTCTTAGACACAATTAACTGCATCTACAAAAAGAGAACAAAAGCCCATACAGGAGTTCTGTAGAAAAAGATCAAAAGGCTATAGCTGATCACAGGCTGAATGTGAGTCAGTAACGCCATGCCACCAAGGAAAAGGCCTTCAGTACTAAGGAGGCTGGAGGAGGAGTGGGAGGCACAGTTGAAGCACTGTGAACCAACTGGACAGCATCCAGAGGAGCGGAACATGAGTGTCATGCTTTAGGCCCAGCCAGCAATAAAGCACCATGAGGCCGCTCACTCACTCCTCACCCACCATGCGATGGGGAGGAGAAAATATAATGAAAAGCTCGTGGGTCAAGACAAGGGCAGGGAGGGGTCACTCACCAATTATGGTCACAGGCAAAAAAAGACAGACTCAACTTGGAGAAAAAAAACCGAACCAATTTAATTTCTTACCAATCAAATCAAAACAGGATAATGAGAAGTAAACCCAAATCTTAAAAACACCTTCCCCGCACTCCTTCCTTCTTCCTGGGCTCAACGTCACTTCCAATTTTCTCTACCTCCTCCCGCTAGCAGCACATGGGGACAGGGAATGGGGGCTGCAGTCAGTTCATCTACACATTGTCTCTGCTGCTCCTTCCTCCTCACAGGGACTCTTCCTCTGCTCCAGCATAGGGTCCCTCCCACAGGAGACAGTCCTCTACGAACTTCTCCAGCATAGGTCCTTCCCACGGGCTGCAGTTCTTCATGACCTGCTCCAGCATGGGTCCTTTCTGCAGGCTGCAGTCCTTCAGGAGCAGACCGCTCCAGCACAGGCTTTCCCATGGAGTCATGGCCTTCTTCAGGGGCATCCGACTGCTCTGGCATGGGCTCCTCCCTGGGCTGCAGGTGGGCATCTGCTAGCCCGCTCCCCTCCATGGGCTGGGGGGGGGGACAGCCTGCCGTCTCACCACGGGCTGCAGGGGCATCCCCTCCTCCGGCACACGTCCTCCCCTCCTTCCTCACTGACCTTGGCTTCTGTGTAGGGGTTTCTCTCACTTTCCGATCCCGCCACCCGCTGCAGGTTCCCCTTCTTAAACATGTTATCCCAGAGGCGCTACCACTGTCAGTGATTGGATCGGCCTTGGCCAGCAGCAGGTCCAACTTGGAGCCAGGGAAGCTTCTAGCAGCTTCTCACAGGAGCCACCCCTGTAGCCCCCTCCCCCACTACCAAAACCCCGCCACACAAACCCAAAACAATTAGACACAAGAGATCCTGAAAACATGACATATAACACAAGGCTGAACAATATAAAAAGCAAAGAGCAAAGAAATTAGAGTAATTTAGCCTAAGGGAGAGGAAACTTGGGATATACTAGCACATCTTCTGACATGTAAGACTGTTCCACCAAGAAAAGGGGTAATCTGAAAGACTATGAACAACAGAAGTCCACTTAAGTTGCGGCTAGGAAAATTTAGTTTGGATATTGGAAAAACAAACAAAAATTCCTTTCTTATGGAAAGGAATAATTAAAAACCAAAATAAGTCACATGGGAAGGTTGCAATGTCTCTGTAACGCAAGGGCTTATATCTAGGTCATTCAAGTCTATCTTTAATTGAGCCTTTCCTGGGGCTACATGACTCACCAGAACCCTTCCTAGCTGTAACATTCTGACCTGGAGAAGCAGGTGATGGCAAAACAAAACATGCAAGACAGTAAAACAGTAATAATTCAGACAACAGGCCAAGAAAATTACTAAAATAAAAATGAAAAAGCTTTAAGACATGGAACAAACTAATGAAATTAAATTTGGAACTGTTAAGTTGTTCGATAGGGAATCAATGATTGTCCAGCAAGTTGCGAATTTCAGCATGAGTGTCACACATTCCTAATCTTGGAACCAACTCTGCACCGTATACATGGTCTCCTTGTTCTTTGATGCCAAGTGGAAGGACAAATGGTGAAACAGCTACAAAGGGCATTACCAATTCCACTACTGGAGGTGAGTAAACTACCTTTGCAGTTGGGTTGCTCCACTAGTGAAACCAGGCTCAGACCTTGATTCTCGTCAAATAGAAACTGACACTTCACAGACCTCCAACAGCAGATACCTCTGTACCAGTTAACTGCAGCGGATGATGAACAGTGAGCACAATGAGCTACATAAAAAATGGTTGGTATAACCAATTGAGAATTTTCTTTAACACATGAATATCTCTAACACAGGGCATTAGGTATGTTCACATTCAGGATGGCATCATTTTAAAGTAAAGGAATAATTTAAAAAATCCTCTCAAACATACAAATTTTTGTATTTGCCATCATTACTACAGACACATTATGCTTCAGAAAGAAAGAGGTCCAGAAGAAAGAAGGGAGAAAGAAAGGAAGGGGGATTTTTCAAAGAGATTTGAAGGAGAGTAAACTTTAGATGACAAGCAGTGGAAGGCTGCTCTAGTCACATGCTCCAGTGTGAAAGCTTGTTTAAAGATAAGAGTGGAGCAGGGAGACAAAAAGTAGATAGGGGAAACGATGGGAAAAAATACATAGGATGCCAAAAGCAAAAAGAAAGGAACTTTACAACTTCAAGAAAAGAAATACAAGGATGAAAGTAAGATTAAAAAAATGTACCTGTTAAACAATGACAGAAAATTTTAAGAGAACAACATTTGTAGCAGAAGCATTTTGGATATCTGACATTAGTGACACATAATTTCTAAATCAATCCAGAAGATGCCACAATAAAAGTGTTTTGCAAGCAAAAAAAAAAAAAAAAAAAAGTGCTTAATTAGTAAGACTAGGTACACACCTCTTCCATCTCAGAAAATGTCTGGCACTCACAAAATGCCAGACATCCTCACTTTGGAAAGTCATGCTCTACAGCCTGAAAAAATTCCACTCTAAACCAAACAGATGTAAAGCAAGGAAAAAAACAGAGAAAGCAAAGAAAGCGACTGGCGACTGGCAGTCTTCTGATGGTGATAAATGCTAATCTCCAAGCCACTCACTGAAAGTTATTACAAGGTAAATGAAAAATTTCAGAGTGACTAGGGTATTACTGCATTTTTTCCGAAGTATTTATATGCCCTTTTTAGGCCACTCTCTGAGCACCTGAAAGTTGATGAACTTAATGACGTTTTTCTTATGAAGAGCAAAGGCCTCCATGCAACTCAAGACTAACTGCACAAGCACTTCTATCAGAGGAGAGTACCTCCGCTGAAGAAGACTCAACCGATTAAAAGTGAGGAATCTATTTTCCAAATCAGAATCTCAGACCATACAAGTTTACAGGTGCAGTTGTGCAGCTAAAACAGGTTAAAATTGCAGTCTATACAAATTTAACTCTGTTTTGTTGAAATTTACCACGGAGAAAGTGCAGAAGCTGTGCAGTCAGCAGATCTATGGAGATGGCAATGAACAAGCAAGGCAGGCTGGGGACAAGAACCCCTTCAGTTGTCAGAGCTATGGCTGGAAAAGGACACATCCTTGACAACCTTAGTGACTTGACTGTAGTCACAGCAGGAAATAAGTGTCACAGATGGGAACAGAACCCAGATTTCCTAAGTTTCATATCTGTAACTATGAAAGATCATTTAGAATTACCCAACAACCCTGTCATCACAGAATTAGCTGGTGAGACTGCAACCAAGCAGCTCTCCAGAGACATTTTAATTACACATCTCCCCGAGGAAAATTCTGCACAGACGTTGAGCTTAATTGTTCAAGAATTGAAATGCCTTTAACTTTTCTGTAACTATGGGGCTGGTCACAGATCCTGCTCGTGACACAAAACTGATTTGTAGTCCAAATTTCTGCACAGCAAAGGGACTTTGCATAGCATCTACACACAAGCCAGCAAAGAGGTGCAGAAAGCACCCAGTTTCCTAATTTAACTTATTAGACAGTTCTTTCTCTTTCTAATGTCATTATCAAACTCAGCTGCAAAACTAGGGTAACATGCCCTTGTTAAAAGATTTCTGCAGCTAAATAGCATAAGCAGAGTATCCCTAAATTAAATTTTGAGTCTTGCAAAAAGATTTAGTTATCACCAATACCTTTCAACATAAGTTAGTTTTCCTGCAGTTATCTAGTGCAGTGATTTCTACCTAAGTGCATAGATCATTGACTTCGTAACAAATAAAGCTGAGTTTATTACAAAATCTGATATTTAAGGCTTCTTAATCAGGTGTATTACATGAATCAGCTGTAAATAAAATAAAATTTGACCATAAGATAAAGTGACTAAAAAAAAAAACACCCACCCTGATCTTTTCCCCCCTTCATGCTGCAAATTAAATCTAAATTTATTGGCTAAAGTTCAGCCATTCAGCTGACTTATCAACATAAACCAGGAGTTATCTACCCCTGGAATACAGCTCTCATATTTAATCTTTGATACATATCTCCCCAATAGAAATTTTGCACACAGAAAAACTTGATGTTTTTGAAAATAGTCTAAACGAATGCTATTTACATACAACACACAGATACTTGAGTCAAGCTATTTATAACTTTTGGCGGGGGGGGGGAGAAAAGTGATACGTAGTTTTCCTTTTTTATAAATTTGTAATGACTCTAACCAAAGTCATTTTTACTAAACAGCTTCAGCAGTGATTTTGTTAGTGTTCTGAAAGTTAGACAAAGACATCCTCTGTGTCATAATTAGGCTCCTTTAAAAGAGCATAAAAAAACATATCCTGGGGAACTGGGGAGAAATTTTTGACTGCGATTTTATGCTATTTCTTTCATGAAAGAAATAGGTTTCAACAGCAACCTCTCCTCCAAATAACTCCCTAAAACAATTGCATGGTCATGCCAATAGCCTGGTGATATAACAAAAGGGTTCACTGTGGAAGAAGTGTTTTATATTGCTGTTGAGGAAGCATTATTAGAATAAACAACAAATTAGGCAACTGGAGAAACAGGCAGAGTAATAAAATGAGAAGCAGCACTATGAAGAAGAACTGTGCAAAGGACGAGACTGCCCTCCCAAAACCTGCAAGCGTAAACAAAGAAAAGAAAAAATGCCTTCTCAGTTAACTTGTTGATATAATATACCCTACCTACTGCAGACTCTTATTTCTTCAATACCACCATTAACTTATGGCAGCACACACGTACGCCCTCCCCACGCACACACTCTACAGCAGTGTCAAGTGAGACAGCAGAAATCCGCAAATCTTTCAGCTAGGATTAGTGACATGAGACCAGCACACAACAAATCAATTGCTGTTTCAAGCTTTGCAATACATGCATCAATAATTACAAATCACATGACAAGCAATTTTTCCTTCTGATTTGCATAAAGCTAGTATCTTTTAACATGATCTACTAGTGTTTCTTATTCATCACCCACAGCTTTTACAGGAAAAAAAAAAAGAATTATATTTGCTAAAAGAATTTCTGCTATGTGACCAGTTTTCAGTGAAAGGGGTTTGAAAGAAGGAAGTCTCAATTAAAGCCTCTTCTTCCTTTCAAAAACCATACTGAACACTGCTAAGGGAAGTAGTAGTTCCCCAAAAAGCCTTCTGGACACCACATTCTAATAAAAAAACCCTAATAAACAGAAGAAAACTCGATCTCAGGAAGCCTTCTTCCTAGGGAGGTGACTGACTTGACTGTGGCCACAGAAACAGAATACCACACTTCCTGGCAGATAGCCCAAAAGCCTGCTATTACACTGCTGCCAAGATGTATTTTGATTAAAGGTGTTTTGAGGAAATGGATTTTCTTGCTTTGGATTTTTTTTCTGAATATACATGGAATACTTTTCCCCTTGTCAGATAAGATGATCTAGTCACACTCCATGCACATTTTCAGAAGTCTGTGTAAATTTGTACTCAAAACAGTCAGCCAGTAATTCTCTCAGTCACATAACTGGGCAGTAGTCAAACTGAATTTGTCGTATCAAAGGTTAGTGCGAAGGAAGAAACAGCCTCTCACAGCAATTTTAAACACTGCTCTAACAACTAAAGTACTGAATCAACTGAAGTACCCTGAGGTTTACATAGTGCCATGCAGTTTGTTCCTCCTCTTTTGAATATCACTGCAGTAAAGAAATAAAACAGTATTATAAGTCATGCACTATTCATGCAACTTCCTCTTCCTGCTTACTGTACCCAGTCATTTAAAGTATCTGATAACAAATCACGTTGTAACCTCCTAAAAGACCTATAAGCAGTCTACATTATTTCGTGAAAATAAACACTCTAGGAAACAAGGCCTGAGAAATCATGAAGCAATAATCCTTCCTTTCACAAAGTTAAAAAAATGCCGAGTACTGTATTTAGAAAAGTCATACTGGTGCTTGGAACAAAGTCATGGTTACATACAGCTCAAGTTGTTCTTATTTTACCTTATTTTGTCAAAATGTCCACAAAAATATCTTGGAAAAATCCCTACTTAAAATTTTAAAAACTACGTATCTTCTCTTTATTTATCTACAAAAGTAACAAGCAAGCTAAACTGGCCTCATTCACTGCTAAGATACTTCTCCATGCCAGTTTCTCTACCCAGATGACTGATGCCAAACATACTGGTCTTGTAACATCAATAAAAACAGAAAAGGAAAAGCGAGCTGAGCAGGCAAGTTAGGCTTTCTAATACACCACTCTCAAAGACTTATGACATGTCCAGTTTCCACTACTGGCGAAGAATTTTAAGAGAGATTTAGGTACACTGTTTAATTTAGAAATAGCCCAACTTTGCATCAATTAAGGAACCGGCTTTCTTATCGTCTCATACAATCCAAATCACAGTATTTACAAAGCATAATCCATTTTGGACTCCATATGATAAAACAAACCTAACGCTTTATAACAGCTACTCTTTTCTGACTGTCTTCAACAGATTTTTTTCTACAGGATTATTAGAATTCTTATCCTCTTCATTCAATGTATTTAATTAACCAAATGTCTATAATACATTCCTCATTTGTTGCTTTATTTTAGGATGCTCTCTTTCATACTCAGACACACAGATTATGAAAATTATCAATAATGAACAGATCCAGTGATATTTTTGCTCAGATGCTTTTTGACAGAAAACAGACTTTACAATAAATGTGTCTTCAACTCTAATAAAGCAAGCAATTTAGTTAACATTCAAATTCTAAGAAACAAGCCTCAATCTCAGAGAAATGGCTAGTGGCTCCCAAACTACTCTGCGAGGCCATTGTCCTGGTTAAACCACGACAGACATTCAGTGCTCTCTAAATTTTTTCCTTAAAAAAAATGCATTATGATAAAGTCCAAGAGGTCTAAGAGAAGTTGAGGCTTGACAGTATTTGTGGTCCAAAATGTTTGGTCTTCTGCCACGATTCCCAAGGCAGCCCATCGCTTTGAACAAGTGGGAATGAAGATGCCTTTGAAGTTCCAACTACACAGTTTTAATTTCAGAACTAACAGTTTTCCTCTGTGGGCTCCAGCAATTAGTTATCCTTATCTGCAGTATCATCTCCCTCCCAAACAGAGAGCAGGCAAGATTTTCAAAGCTGAAGGATGACTTTAGACACCCATTAGGAGGCAACTATAGGGCATCGTATTTTATGAAATAAGAATTGAGATCTCAAAAATCAATAACCACTTTTAAGAATGCTGCTCAAAGTATATAAAGTACTTCGAACATGGAAAGTGCTACAATTCTTCAATAATCACACAGAAATAGCAGTTACTGAACAAAGTCATATTAAGAAATGCAGAATCAGTACCACAAATGAAACATTCAACGTACAAATCCTTCATATACCTTGAATAACCATAGTATCTAAAAAAAAATTTTTTTAAATCTAATTGTATCCTTTCTGCACAGTCCCTAGATTCATTTACATCATGTTATAGCAGAAATATTTTTCTTTGATTTTCAACATTAAATAAGGCATTCAAACCTGTGACAGGTTATGAACTATCACTTAAAATTAGAAAGCAGTTCCAATTTTCTAGCTAGCAATTTCACCATATAAAAAAATTACATTTGTCAAGTCCATGACAGGACACGAGATACGTAAGAATCATACATTCCTTCACATGCTTGCATACTATGTGCACTATTATCTTAAAATTAAATGCTCTTTACCCGCTGATTTGAAGAGTCATTTATAAAACTATTTTACACAAGCATGAAGGGCTCCTGTTCTGGACTACTCATATGACCATTATCCCATATGAATAATGAAACACACCATTTTCAATACTGAGATTGGTTCTTGTAGGCAATAGCTACTTATGCCGATCAGCTCCTGCACTGCAAGCCTAATTCACATTTTCCTTCAGTATGAAAAAAAAAAACCAAAAAACTTTTCAAAAAATTCTTCCCCCAAAACCACCCCTAAATAATAAATGTTAGAGCTTTTTCAAAATGTGTGCCAAAATTACACTGACAATTGCTCTAACAGTTGTTGCTCAATGAATTTCACAGGAAGAGAGTTCAGTTCATAGCTAGAACTGTCTAGCTCTTCCTTTTTAATGTGCTTAGGTAAAGCCTGCTCTGTAAAAATTAATGTTACAGTTTTGAGTCTACTCCATTCACCAAATATCACTTTAAGTTTTAATTCCATTTCAAACATGATTTATGACCTAAGTAACAGTTTAATGTCCTGCTTACAGACATGTCTACAAACTAGTTTATCCTTAAAGCTTGCTAAATCTTAAGCTTCCTTTCTATTTTGTTGCAATTCTTTTTCCAAACAGATATGTAAATATCCACAAAAATTAGCACAGCCACCCATAAACCTAGCACAAAAATATGCAAAGAGGATAGTAAAGGGTAACAACATGTAACAAAATATACTTTTGGGTATAAACCATATAAAAGTTCTTTCCCTTGTAAAACATTGCAGGATGAAAACAAACAGCTTGCCTTTTGTCCACATCATTACCTTTCCTTCCCATTTACAGGAAAGTTCTCCTTTCCCATGCTTATTTTTACTCAAAGTAAACAAGGAGAAAAAAATCCTCTTAAGTCACAGCATGTGGGAGGTCAAGGAATTGTAGGGTTTTGTTTTTTTAAATCACGGTGTAGCTGTCACTCCTACTTTCTATCTTTTCTACCATGGTCTGTATTATTGCTCAGTGTTTGTTCTCAACAGCAGTTGAAAAGAGGTTTGTATTAAAAAAAAAAACAGAAAAAAAAACCCCTCTAGCTGCAAATATGTCACCTGTGTTTTGCTGGAAGATATGACCTTGCGTTTACAGAGGCACTTTATCAGATCTATTTTGCTGCAGTTCTTACTTGCTGGCTTACAAACAGATTTGGTGCTAAAAAGTAAAGGAATTTTTTTTTTTAGAGGTATACTGTAGATACTTTTTCCCGGTGAAATACTTACAAAAACCAGTCATAACTACTGAGAACACCACAATACAATGAAGAAAAACAGATGGCAGGTCACTACTGAAAGGCACAAGTCATGATGCTTTTAATGACATTTGAACACATTATTATATTTTTCTTTTACAACTCCTATATCTCCACCCCAGAAGAAAGCAAACAAAAGTTTTAATTAATTCAGCCAACCCATCCGAAACTATAAAAAGCAATACCAACAATATCCAAACCACATGTTGACTTATTAAATTCAGCACATATTTACTCACCTTAGATGATGAATTTTATCTTCTGGTGAGGGTTCAGAGGCAAGCTCTTGGCAATAAACAGAGGCATCTACCCTGATCATCCCCCCATTATCACCTACTGACCAGAACACAAAAAGCTTTTGCTCTTTGTCAACAAAATAATACTTTTCTCCCTCAGTCACATATAAACAGACAGTAGCTATTAAGGGAGCAGGATCCTGTTAGTGCAGGAATATCGTAACAGTCAATTAAATGGTCATATCATTGCGTGACAAGTGGAAGTTTGGCACAATAAAAATTTGCTGCTTAAAAGGCTCATGGCTGGGCGGGGGGGGAAGGATGGGACAAGATACAGGTCAAACATCCATGTCTCATAGCAAGACAGCACATCAGACAACCCTGATCATCCCATTTTTAAAATGGTCTTTGAAAAAAACAGTGTCAAGACTGGTTTGATTAGGTTTTGGTAGGCAATTTTTAAATTTAGAGTTTGATTTTTATGAGATAAGATTTAAATATTACACACAGGACACAACGGACGTCTCCATTTGGAACAGACAGCTGGCTGAAGACAGGGCCAGGTTCTGCACACTTTGGAACACACTGTGCTGCAAATATATTAGCCTTCAGCAGTTGCAGAATATAAAAAGAAAATAAGGTTAAAAGAGCCGAACGTAATGGGAGGACTAGTCCAGCAGATCACAGAATACCTCTAGCAAAAGAAAAGGGCCACATTTTCTCCTGTGTGAAGTTACATGAGGGGAGTCATTAACCCCCAGTTCTCAAACGACTCTAACCAAAGCAGTGCAACCTTTGGGCTGTTCTAATATGCATCTCAGTGACAGTACAGAAGGTATTAGCTGGGCAGTCTGAACCAGAGGAACTCTTTTGAGCAAATATGGATTTGCTAGTATGCAATAACAAACACCCACTTAATTTTAGCCAAATAGGGGAACAGGCGTCAATGACAAGTAAGAGAAAAGGGGGAAACTGTGCCCCAGAAAAGCAACATGATTTCAGAAGCTAGGATTCTCAGTCATTGGATTAGTTCAAAGTACTTTCAGCATTCAAAAAATACAGGGAATTATTTGGCCAAAAAAAGAAGTAACTGCAGTGGTTCAATTCTATAAAATGATTAAGTGAAAATAATACACACATGTCAGTGCAAACAATGAGATCAAATGCTGTCCACCTTGTTCAGAATGCCAGTAACTGCAAGTTATCACAGAATACCATCTGTCCTCTCAGAACATCTTAACAGATACCAACACCTGGAAGGAAAGGGAAGAACATCCCAAACACAGTCCTCTAGTGCTAATCTATTTGAAGACATTTCCCTTAGTAGAAGCAGCTTTTCATTAGAATGCATCCAAAAGATGAACAAGAACACCCCTATAGATATTGTCCTGGGGGAGCATGGGGTGTGATGGGGACAACCAACAGAGAACAGTCAAAAACATTCCCTGTGATCACCTCTCAATGCAGGCTAGGTAGAACTTTTGGACTAGATGAACTCCTGATGTCCCTCCCAATCTGAACCTTACTACAACCACAAAATAAAATAGTCTGGTAACTAAGTTTTCCAGTTAAAAGACACCAATCCAAACGAATTAATCTATACATTTTGTCTTTGACTTCCAGATAAATAGCAAAGCTGCATTTGCCTACATACCTTGCTCTGCATAGCATAAGAGCTGTTGTCACTGCACAACAGCACTCAGGTTCTTAAACTGTAGGAGGAAGATGCTCTGCCAAATACAGCACAATTCTGCTTCTCTTGAACTGTCCTTTATAAAAGAGGGACCAGGCAGGTAGCTCTTAGGTTTTCTCCACGCAGTATCTTTTGTAAATCATTGAACTGTTAGATAACAGATCAAAAGGCTCAAACTCTACATAATAGCAACTAGAAGGGAAATCCAGAGACCCTTCTTCCCTTGACTAGTAGTTCTAATAGGACTCATAGTTCAAAATTACGCAGCTAAGATCATACCTACAGGGGTATTCTATCACAATTCTTGGAGACCTCCTTGCCACACAACTGAAATTATCATTACTTTCTGTCAATACCACTGCAACAGCTCCTACACTGCAGGTACACCATCAGGATATTAACACAGTTCAAACATTGTCATAAATCTATCAAACTCTAAGTGGTACAGAAAGTCACTGAGCATTACAAACACAACTTTGTACTCTTGTTTTGTGCTGGTACTGTGCAACTTGACCAGGAGAGCCACAATAGCGCTCTGCTGTACAGAGATTTGTGATGTAGTCTAATCCATCATATTTGGAAATGCAAATAAAGTGTACTGTACTATTCCTAAATATTAATGATGCTTCCTATCAACTGGTGTTTGCCCAGTTGCTTTTTTCAAGCAGAGCTGGCTGTGCCTGTGGTGTTATGCAACCCTCAGCACATCCACATGCCTACTGTCTTTCTGAGATCTCAAGGTAACAAAGCTGGAACTCAGGTACCTTTCCTGCTCAAAGCTTGTCTTTGAAATACATCAAGCCATTTTACTCAAGGCAATGAACTGTAACTCCATTTGTCTTTCCATTTTTTTATTACTAAAACTTAGATACTTCTAACTATTAATTAGATAATGATATTGTAATGTAACAATATTAACTAGAAAGGTGCACACTGTTAATGACTTACTATGCAGTTTATTTAGTATCGGCCAGCATTAGAGGAAGAAAAACTGATAAACTGCTGCGTAGGGTGGTGTTTATTGTTTCTGAGCAAATAAAGCAGACGGAAGGCCAAGATACCAAAACAAAATGATGATTTATAAGAGGGTCCCACATAGGCACTGAAGACTGAGCAACAGTATTACTGTCACCAATTACTGTTATACAACGAATCACTGAAAAGACAACACCTCAGTTAGAAAACTGTTTTGGACTTGTAAGACCATAATAAAGATGAAGAAAGTCTTACATTCTTAGCATGTCTCCTGTTCTCAGAGGACTAGTCATCCCTTTATGTAGCTATACAGGCATGCACAGATCTTCACAGACTCAAGCACAGCAAAATCACCACTTAAAGAACCTACTGAAAGAATCTGAATTCCATACCAGGTCCTCTCATTACTTACTTCTAAGACCACTGCTTCATTTTCCCTGCCTCTTTTACAACTCTCAAGAACATGAGCTATCAAGACCATATACACTCAGGACAATCTCATCAATTGGTATATGAAATACTGTCCGCTTAAACAAATGAGAAGTTGCAAAACATTCATTGGTTTCACACAGAGAGCACTTAATAACTACCTAAAAGCACCTTCAACAAAGTAGCAGCCCTCCCCCTTTCCCCAATCCCTTACTACTTTCCAACATTGCACACCAACGTTCTTTTGTATTACTGCAACATCCCACTTAAATCACACCCACATATTTCCCCAGTTCCAACCCTCCTGTATAGAAGAGAACATTTTTTTCAAAACCTGTTGCCACGTCAAGCACAGGTACAAATACATGCTCTAAAGGCATCCAAACCCACAGATTCTTCTCTTCGACTATCAGAAATAAATCAGACACAGATTTTGCCACCCTTTGATCCAAATATTTCTGCCACCGCACTTTTCCCACTCGCTCTGATTATTTTCTCAGGATCTTTCCCCAGGTTCTCAGTCCTTTGACATTCTTTCAGAACCTAAACATCACGGTCATATGAAGAAGCAAATGTATGGTGGGATCTATGTTAAACCAATGATTACACACAGGGCTGAGTTCTCTGAGCATCCCTCGGAGGAAAAATGCAGTGTGATGCCTATCTTAGGCCATTTTTCATCTTTATGAGCTGTGAAACAACGAAGCCATCAAGGTCTAACAGTGAGGTTTATAGAAAACACAAAACATGTATCTTTGCAATAATTTTTTTCCTTAGTACCATATTTAAAGTCTATTCAAGTATCTTGATTTTTTATTATCCCGTTCTTCTACTAATCCTTCCCTGTCAAAACTAGTGCAAGTTTTATTTTCCCATGAAATAGTTTCCTTTAGAAGAACAAAAACCTCTTAGTGCTAGGTTTATTGTTGATCTTGTTACACTAAGCTTTTACTTTCTATTAAGGGCAAACATATTTCTGGAAAGCTGGTCAGTGTATTCACAGGGAGAAAAGCAACCATGTTTGATATATGAATTCCTAGCACTGGCACAGTCCTAATCTAAACCATAAAGAAAACATAATGCTGCTTTAAAAACCACACACACAAAACTTAAGCCAGCTTCAAGTGGAAAAAATGATAGCTATGTTATGCCAAACAGGCTTCATTCTAAAAAACATGTGCATGACTGTAACAGAACAGAAGAGTGCAGTCAGAGCTCTGACAGAGCAATCAATTTCCAGGTCAATAACTCTTGGTGTCAGACCAAACGAGTGAGCACTGTCAAGCTGGCACTGAGACCGTCACCACAAGCTCTGTGCTTCAGACACAGACCTGGGAAAAATCTATGGGCCATGGGAAAGGAGGTAGGGAAAGAAGAGGAAAAAAAAAAATATATCTTTTTTTGTAAAAAGTGATGTAACAAATTAAACAAGTCATTAGTGAGACACAAGCTTTAACCACTAAAATATAAAAACCTAACTAATATAAGTTCTCGTACTAACCTGGGCAACATCTGTGATGCAAGGTAACTCCAGTGAGTGGGAAAAGTAAGTTTGTAAATACATCATTTAGAAGGAATTTCTCCCTTTGAGAAAATGCAAGGGAAATAACGCTGGAGGGGGCAGGAAGCCAGCCAACACTTCAAATCAAAATCAGATAACTCAATGTACTTCCCTGCTACAGCACAACAGACATTACAGTCACGGCCGCCTTATTTCCTTTGCACACTATTTAATACAAGCGTAGCAAGGCGCGCCTATTTAGAGGGACACCCCCTCTAACTGCACCCTTTTTCAAGTGGTTTCCCCCGCGAAAAGCATTTCACGGATGTTTTTCTTCATTCCTCGTCACTTTCAAAGCCTTAACACACACGCAGAGGCAACGGCTGCAAAGCTCTCGGGTACAGGGAAATAAATGAGACAGACACGCATCGGGTGAAAAAGCCTTGGAAGATTTCGCAACGTGAAGGAGGAAGAGAGGCCAGCAAATCTCTGGAGTGTTGGTCCACAGAAAAAGGCACCGCCATTCCTCCGTGAAAAGAAGTTTGGGGAGCCCTTCTTCCCAAAGGGGGTCACAGGTAAGAGAACGTGCTTTCCTCTGTGTCAACGTGGTTTGAAGGAAAAAAAAAAAAAAAAGCAACCCCCCCCCCCCAACCCCAAAACATCCCAAACCCTCTGATAAATCTTAAAAATAAATTTAAAAAAAATGACAATGATCCAAGTGAAGCCTGCGGGTCTCCCCACCCCCTACGCCTCCCGCTCCCGGCGGCGGGAAGGGGTCCCTTCCCTCACGCACTCCTGCCCTGCTCCCCCTCAGCCCGCCCGCCCGCACCCCCGCTTCCTCCGGGGCCCCCGCGGCGGCGGCGGCCCGGGCAGAGGCGTCGGGACGGGGCCGCCCTGGAGCACCGGGCCGAGG